>NC_061850.1:24856977-24859477 GCF_019202785.1 Penaeus chinensis | reverse complement strand
AGATAGATAGATAGATAGATAGATAGATAGATAGATAGATAGATATAGATATATATATAGATATATATAGATATTTTATTTCTATTTACCAAAATTTTCTTCTTCCCCTCTCTGTTTTCCTCCTTAGCCTTTCTTTCTCTCGCTTTGTTTATCTCTTTTGTATATTTTTCACTGTTTGTTTGTATCTCCTCTGTATCTCTTTCTCGTTTTATTTATTTACTCTTTCTCTTTTTGTTTATTTTCTCTTTCTCTTCGTCATTTACTTTTTCGTTCTCTTTCTCTTTCTCTTTTTCTTTTATTTCAATTTAATCTTTTCATTCTCTTCTTCTTTCCCTTTCTCTATTATTTCTGTCTCTTTTTCTTTCGCATTTTCTTTCACATTTCTCTCTCTGTATTATTGTTTATAATAATAATAATAATAATAATAATAATAATAATAATAATAATAATGATAATATTATTATCATTATTATTGTTATTATTATTATATTCATTATTATCATAATCATTTATATTATCATTTTTATTACTATCACCATTATTATTATTATTTTTATTGTCATCATTATTATTATTATTATTGTTATTATTATTATTGTTGTTATTATCATTATTATTAGCATCAGCATTGCTATGACTATTATCATTATCACCATTATTATCATCATCATTATCATCATTATTTTTACTATGATTAGCATTATTTCTATTATCACTACTATTGCCACTTCTGCTACTACTATTACTACTACTGCAACTAGTATTCTTACTAGTAGTCTTATTACCATCGGCAGTAACATCACTACCCCTGGTATTATATCATTTGTTATATTTCATTATGTAAACCATCATCATATTTTCATTGTTGTTGGAGCTTCAGTGTATCTCTTCCCTACAAGCAGCAAAACAGCATTAGTGAAAACGTCGAAAATTACAATGAGATTAGTACTTTAATGTGATCAAATCACCGTCAGATTATCATTATTGAAAATGTCATTACTGCAGAGTTTTAATTATATGCAAATGTATTCATGCTTATAGCAGCTGTGTTAAAATATCAATATTTACATGAAGAACTTTGATAGTATTGTTGTGAAGTATTAATGATAGTATCGTTACAATGCTAGATGATCTGTAGCGACTCACAGGATAAATCATAACTTAATCAATTATATAATATATTCACACCGTCACCCCCCCCCCCCCCCCCCCCGCACATACACACGCTCTATCTCTCTCTTCTTCTCTCTCACTCACTCACTCACTCACTCACTCACTTTCTCTCTCTTTCTCTCTCTCTCTCTCTCTCTCTCTCTCTCTCTCTCTCTCTCTCTCTCTCTCTCTCTCTCTCTCTCTCTCTCTCTCTCCCTCACTCACTCACTCTCTCTCTCTCTCTCTCTCTCTCTCTCTCTCTCTCTCTCTCTCTCTCTCTCTCTCTCTCTCTCTCTCTCTCTCTCTCTCTCTCTCTCTCTCTTTCACTCCTTTTTCGGTTTTCGCCTATTCCTCTTTCTTTCTTTCTTCTACCGTCATATGTCCCTCTCTCTTCTTCATCAACTCTCATTCTTCCTTTTAATTTTTCTCTAACCTCCCATTTCTATTTCTTTCCCCGTCTCTCTCCCCTCCTCTTTCCACTATCTTCCTTCCCTTCCCTTTCCTTCGCTTTCCCTCCTTCTCTCCATCTCTCATCCTTCCCTCATCTTCCTTACTCCTACTCTTTCTCCCTTCTCTCTCTCCTCTCCTTCCCTCCCAACGCCTCCCCTCACCTTCCCTCTCTTTATTGCATAACCCTTCCCTTCCCCTCCCAAAGCCCGTCTCGTTTCCCCTGACTTCTTTCCCCTCTCTTTATCTTCCCTCTTTTTATCCTACAACGTTTTATACCCTTACAATCCTCTCCCGATTCTTCCCCTTTTCCCTCCCCCTCTCTTACCTTTCCCTACCCTTAACTAAACATTTCCTCCCACCTCTTTTCTCCTTCCCCTTGTCTCTTTCCCTTTCTCTCCTTCCCTCACTTCGCCTCCTATACTTTCCGCTACTTTCCGTCAGCTGACAACACAATCAGAGGGATTGTGTCGCCTTCCCCTCCCTTTCCTCCCCTCTCCTACTCTCCCTCCTTTCCCTCTCCTCTTTCACTTTACTCCTCTTCCTGTTTCCTCCTCCTCCTCCTCCTCCCCTCTCCTCTCTCTCTTCCTTCTCTTCCTTACCTTCATTCCCCTTGCTTCTACCGCCTCCCCTTCCTCTCCCTTCCTCCCCTCCCTCATCTTCCATCCCCTTACCTCTCTTCCTTTCTCCCCTCCTCTCTCCTCTCCCCTCTTCCCTCCTCTCCCCTTTCCCCCCCTCCCCCGAAACCCCCCCTCCGCCCGGCCCATCTTTCAGTCTGTATCAGAGCAGCCAGGAAAGCTATGTATAAGACTGCTCTTGTTGCCCTAATGCTCTGTTGCACACTCGTGAGCTGTCTGTTGCAAACTCCGGTGATGTGATCCCTACCGTATAATAGATACAG
>NC_061850.1:24849477-24851977 GCF_019202785.1 Penaeus chinensis | reverse complement strand
CTTCGTTCTCACTGGCGTACAGGACAAGGGAGAGAAAGAAAAGAAAAGGAGAACGAGAAGGGGAGGAGATAAATGGAAGTGATAAATGATAGAAGAGAATTTTAGATTTTTGGAAACAAGACAAATTACGAAATAGAAACGAAGAGAAGACATATGCGAAAAATGAACTTCAAAAGAAGAGAAAATAATAATAAGAAGAAGAATGAATAAATAGATAAAACGTCGAAAAAGATTTAAAAGTTAAGAAAGACCAACATCAGTCCGTAAATGAAGTAGAAAATAACGGAAAACAAGGAAAACACAAGAAGGATAAATGGTGTTCGGCCGATAAGATAAGAAGAGGGAAAAGCAGACTGCGCCAGCTTCCCGCCACATTTCGCTAGTTCTCGCGGGAAACGAGATGGAATACCGTCCCTGAGCGTCCCAGACTCAACCAGATCTCTTATTTCACGGATATTAAGCCCAGCCTTCAGAATGCAAAAGATGGATAAAGAGGAGAGAATATATGGCGCTAAATCGTCTTCTTAAATTTGAAGAAAAAAAAAAACGAACGAGGTGAGAAAAGAGAGGGAAATTCTGATCGTTTGAGATAGTGTGTTGATGCTTAGGTCACTTTGAAGACGGCTTCGTATCTATGAAATAATGTATTTGCTTTCCGGTGCTGTGGAACTATTAAACGGGTGGTCTATATTTAATGAGGGAAATGGTCTCACCCATATTCGGATTATTATGATATAATATGCATATGGTCCCTATCCGACTGTACTTTTCCGTTGTACGTACACACACATGCAAAATCGTACATACAGATAAACGGACATATATCTATGACAACGTACGTAAACATGCATATAAACAAGTAGAGAGATAGATAGATAGATAGATAGATAGACAGATATGAACAAACGTACATATGGATCGACAGACACATTTATATAAACAGATAGGTGTTTGCGTGTGTGTGTGTGTGTGAAAAAATACATACACACATACATGTTTCCTTCTCCTTCTCCCAAGATAATGGATCTCAGTAAGTCTTCGAAACCGATGTCAGAGAAATATTTTACTTGACAGGGACATGACGTCACGGCTTTTGAGTGAGGTATAGAAGACGAAAAGTTCCGAAAATAAGAAGCAAAGCAAAAGCTATAACTTTTGTTTTCCTTGTTCGTGCGTGAGAGAGAATGGGCGAAAAGGAGGGAGAAAATGTTATTGTAAATGTGTTCAAGTGTGTTTTTGTTGAGTGCGTGTCTTTGTTCAGGAGTATATGTGTATGTGAGGGTTCTATGTGCGTTTAAAAAGGTTTGAATGTGTATGTTTATGCGTAGGATTCATTGTCCGGTTGATCCTTCCCTATCTCCCATTTTCATCAAGTTTTACCTTGTCTCTCTCCATTCTTTCCGCCCCATTCCTTCACTCTTCCCCTTCCCCCTTCCTCTCCTCCTCGCCTCCCCACTTTCTTTCCTTCTTTCTTCTCCTCCTCTTTATCTTCATCTTTCCTTTTTCTTCTCCCTTTCCTCCCCGACCTGTATCCTCCCCCTTTACCGTCACCCCCCCCCCCCCACACACACACACACTGTCCCTCACTTTCCCCCTTCTTATGCCCTACCCTACTTGTCCCTCCCACCCCTTCCCCCTTCCCCCTTCTCTTACCCCACCCCCTCCCCTCCATACTCCCTTCCACCTCTCCCCCCTACCCTAATCTCCTATCCCACCCCCTCCCCACCCATTCCCCCTCCCCTTTTCACGTAACCCACCTTTTCCAATCCCCTCCCCCACTCCTCCTTCCACCCTCTCTCCCACCCCCTTCCTTCTCCCCCTGCCTCCCCCCATCCCAACTCCTTTCCCCCTTAACCCACCCCCTCCCTCTCCCCTCTAACCAACCCCTCCTGCTCCCCCTCCCTTCCTACCCACTCCCTCCCCTTCCATTCCCCACCCTCTCCCCCTCCTTTCCCACCCACTCCCTCCCCTTCCATTCCCCACCCTCTCCCCCTCCTTTCCCACCCACTCCCTCCCCTTCCACCACACCACCCCTCCCCCACCCCCTTAACCCACCCCATCCCTCTCCCCTCTCACCAACCTTTCCATCTCCCCCTCCCTTCCCACCCACTCCCTCCCCCTCCCACTCCCTCCCCCTCCCACTCCCACCCACTCCCTCCCCTTCCACCCCCCTCCCCTTCCCCCACCACCCCTCCCTCACCCCCTCCCCCCATTCTCGGTAAAACCCCCCAATACACAATTATTCTCCCTTTCCCTTCGTCCTCGTATTGCGGAGGGGAAACACGTCCACTCTTAAAAGGGAAAGAGAAAACGGACATTATGCCTCGTTTCCCAAGGGGTCACACATCCGGCCATATAAGGTGTCTTGCTATCTCATCTTATCTCCTTTTTTCTTTTTCTTTACCTTTTCTTTATCTTTTATTTTTGCTTTTTTTCATTTAGTTTTTCTTTTTGGTTTTCTTTTATTTTTTTTATTGTTTTTCTTTTTCTTTTATTTTTC
>NC_061850.1:24811147-24813647 GCF_019202785.1 Penaeus chinensis | reverse complement strand
GGAGTAAAGGACGGAGGAGAGGAGAATGAGAATAAAAGAAATAAAAGAGGAGAAGAATATAAGAATGAAGTATGTAAGGGGGCGGAGGAGGAGGAGAGAATAGAGATTAAAGGAATTAGGAAGGATGGTGGATGACAATGGAGTGAATAAAGAAAGCGGAGGAGAAGAGAATAAGGTCGGAGGAAATAAAGGTGAAAAAGGGAAGAATGAGAATAAAGGAATGAAGAAAGGAGAGAAAGGGAGAAAGACAATAGAAAAAAAGGGACAAGAAGGAAAGGCGAAGGGAAATGGAGGAAATGACGAAGGAAGTAAGGAGAAAGAGGATAGAGAGAATGAGGAGGAAGGAAGAGGAGATAATGAGACTTGAAGAAATAAGGAAAACGTAAGAATATAAAAAAGAAAAGTAAGCAAAAAAAATGTGCGAAACAATGGAAAGAGGAAGAAACAGAGAGATAGAGCGAGAGGGAGAGAGAGCGAGAGGGAGAGAGAGCGAGAGGGAGAGAGAGCGAGAGCGAGAGAGAGAGAGAGAGAGAGAAAGAAAGAGAGAGAGAGAGAGAGAGAGAGAGAGAGAAAGAGAGAGAGAGAGAGAGAGATAGAGAGAAAGAAAGAGAGAGAGAGAGAGAAAGAGAGAGAGAGAAAGAGAGAGAGAGAGAAAGAGAGCGAGAGAGAGAGAGAGAGAGAGAGAGAGAGAGAGAGAGAGAGAGAGAGAGAGAGAGGAGAAAAGAACGAAGGTGAAGGAGAAAGAGAGTGAGGATGAAGGAAATAAGGTCAGGAAAAAAGAGGGAAAATAAAGGGGATCAGAAAGAGAAAGGAGGAAATAGTAATAATAATGATAATGATAATAATAATAATAATAATAATAATAATAATAACAATAATGATAATAATAATAATGATGATGATGATGATGACGATAATAATAATAACAATAATAATAATAATAATAACAATAAAAAAAATAATGATAATAATAATAATAATAGCAATAACAATAACAATAATAATAATAATAATAATAGTAATAATAATGATAATAATAATAATAATGATAATAATAATAATGAATGAAATAAAAAGGCAAAGTAAATGATAAAAGAGGTACAGAAGATAAACTGTAAATACAGAGCATAGATGAATATAAGAAGGAATGAAGACACAAGGAAGGAAGAGACGATAAGGAAGAGCGGTTACGGAGCAAGGAATAAGGAGGAGGGAAGAAGAGTGGGGGAAATAAGGAGGGAAGAAACAGAAAATAAGAAAAGAAAGGGAAGAATGAGAGAGATATAAATAGAAAACAAAAAGAGAAAGAGAAGTAAATACAGAGGAGATAAAGAAGGAAGCAGAGATATACAAAAAAAAGAAATAAAGAGAATGGGATAAATAGAGAGAAAATGGAAAAAGAGGGAAAGGGAGAAATAGATAAGATAGGAGGATAGGAGGAAGATGTTAGGAGAGGCGAAAATATGTAAAGAAATTTATATACAAAGACGGTAAAAAGAAAAAAAAAAAACAGTAACCAGGAAATCATACCGAATAAAAGTTGGTGTTCATCCTAACGCAATATGTTGTATGTATAGCCCCGGTCTCCTAGGATACCCTCGCTAGGATATTCACCTAAAGACCCCCTTAGGATATGCCTCCCTAGGATACTAACCCCCCCCCCCCCGCTAGGATATCTACCCCAGGACCTCCCTAATATCCCCCCCTCCCTAGGATACCCCCCCCCACATAAGGACCCTCTCTAAAACGCTCCCCTAAGATACCCCCAACTTAGGATATCCCCTTAGGATAACCCCCCCTACTCTAGGATACCCCCCCTTCCTAGGATAACCCCCCCTCCTAACCTCACCCGCTAGAATATCCTCCTAAGCCTTCCCCCCCTAATTGAATCCTCCCCTAGTACACCCCCCTCAGGATCTCCCCTCTAGGATCTCCCCTCTAGGATATCCCATCTAGGATATCCCATCTAGGATACCCCATCTAGGATCTCCCCTCTAGGATATCCCATCTAGGATATCCCATCTAGGATATCGCATCTAGGATAGCATAGAGCAGAGCATAACAGCGGTACGGCGCAAGGCTTTACTGTGTATGACTATCCCTATCTGACTACAAATAGCAATGACCATAACGTAGTGTACATATTATCTTGCAGCAACACAAATAAAGACTTTTAACCGTGTCTGGGTAAACGGTTTGTACCCTAAGGCTTGAAGGGGCGAATGGGGGAAGTGGGTAGGGAGGAAGATAATGATGGGGAATAGAAGGGAATGGAGAGGAGGATTGGTAATGAGAAGGAGGAGGAAGAGGAGGGGGAGAAGAGGAGGGAGATAGTAATAATGGTTGAGAGTGAGAAGAAAGAGAAGAGAAAGAAAAGGATTATGATGATAATTACGATACAAATGGAGATGATGATGATAAGGATAATAATGAGAATATAATAATGAAATGATAAGGATGGTATTGATGGTAATAAGAATACTAATAGCAATAATGATTA
>NC_061850.1:24803647-24806147 GCF_019202785.1 Penaeus chinensis | reverse complement strand
ATTAAGGTAAGTGTGACCCTTTAAATTCAACAGAAAATTATCCCCAGTAATGAGGAGTGACGGCGGGTTCTTAGAAATAAATGTCAATGGACCAAAAACAAAGGAAAGAGGAGAGAGAGAGAAGGACGCAAAGACTAATAGTTGCATGATCATTTTCCAAGAAAAACGAAAGGTGTGAGAAACATTGAGTTCCAGGGAGGAATCAAGAAAGAGTTTGTGAAGAATGAGCTGATGTTGACAGTGCTTGATTAGACTTTCTTTTTCCACTGATTCCGTCTCTCCCCCTTCTCTCCTCTCCTTTATATTTAGTACACTATGGCTCACCTCTAATAACGTAACGCCACTCTCCATTAGTCGAACCAATTTTATGTTGGATTTATAGTATAAAGGGGCACAGTTCTCTCGACATACATGGTCACTGTATTTAGCGTTACTGCAATGCCCTCTTCCGACTCTTCGTAATCGACTTAAAACATTTTGGAAATAAACACATTTCGCCCACGGCCAAAATCGTTCTTTTTTTTCTTCTTCTTTTACATCCTCCTCAAAGTTTTCCTCTTTTTTCTTGTTTTCAATTTTGTGTTTTTCTTTTTCTTTTATCCACCCACTCTCAAATCTTTGGTCCGTTTCATGTTCCTATTTCCACATGCTACAAGGAGACTGGGTCATACGACCAATAATCTTTCCTTCCGCTTCAAGAATATTTATCTAAGTGTCTATAGACGTTTATTAATTCTATCTCTCCTATCAGCTTCATTCCACTCAAATTTACGACACTCTTTTTTGTTATTGTTCATGTGCACACAATGTTCATCCTAAACTATATTCCGTGTCCTTAGTGAAGATACTCAGAAACACATGTTATAATAGCTTCTCCGTTTCCTTTTCAGTGTCCGCAGGGTAGGGCAGTCCTGTCAGGTGCCATCCAGTGTGGCTCTTCTCCTTTATTCAGACTCTGCTGCACCTGATCTGCTATTCTCTTAATCAAAGCTGTCACCTGCTATGACCTGGGAACCGCTGACGGCATTTGCCATTCTGCGATTTTTTCTCTTGTTTTTCGATGCTGCTAATTCGAAATGTCGTTATTTTCTTTTTCTTCTTCTTCTTTTTCTTTGTTCTTCCTTCTTTATCCTTATTTTCTTTTTCTCTATTTTTTTTTCTTTATTTTTTCTTCTTCTTCTTCATATATTTTTGTTTTCTCTATTTCATATCACGTTGATTTATTTAGTCCAGAATGTTGCAGTCATACCTTTGTCGGTATAGCATTTATCTTCGCTATCATTCCCTTAATAGGGGAAAATTGACTGATTATACGAGATAAAACTGTTTGGCAATTTTTTTTTCACTTAGTCTGTTTACACCGATTACTGTATCACCTTGCAGTTTATTTTGCTGGTTAAGGTCCCCTTCTCTTCATATACAGTCTTTCCGTTTGACTTAATAAAATGTAAAAAATGAATGAGAGTAAATGTCTTCATTGCACAGAAGATGTATTTGACCGGTTTTGACTATATCTTCGTCAGAAATACATTTGTCTAAATATCACTAAAATACATCTCTTGCACTGTATAGATATCCATTCTCATTCTTATTTTTCCCTACATATATCACATAAATTCTGTTCAGGACCTTCTCAATACAGCTGTACCTTTCTACGTCAATCTAGATCTGTTTGAGTGCCAACACCTTTTCATCATCGAGATATTAGCATCGTCTTCATTTTCTTGAGACTCTTCAGCTGATTTCCTCTTGTTTCCTTTTTTGTATTTTGGACAGCCTTCCTACCTCCTGAGTCCTTCGTATCTAACAATCATTACTCTGTTATTTATTCTGCTCTTCAAAAAGATTTCTCTGTGTCCATGTCTGTGTCCTTTCGTTCGTGGACTACTTCACTGATGGTCACCGACTGCATAACATGAGCGTCGATGTGTTCGCGTTAATGCACTCGAACTCATGGCTGCAGTGTGTAAATGCATCGATGCTTATGTTAGAGGTGAAAGTTTAAACAGGTAAAACTTTTAATAAAAGCATTTTGTAGCACATATATCCGGATGTGTTGACTGACTTTACTGTTATCATATATTTTATATTATCATTTAGAATTGTTATTTTCCTCTTCCTCCTCCTCTTCTTCTTCCTCCTCCTCCTCCTCCTCCTCCTCCTCATCATCATCATCATCATCATCATCATCATCATCATCATCATCATCATCATTACCATCATCACCATCACCACCGCTACCATCACCATCATCATCACCATCATCATCTTTACTATCATCATCATCATCATCATTTTAAAAAACTCCTCTGAGTAGCTGTATGTTACAATTCAGTTTCCTCTGGTCCATCCAGAGTCCAGAGGCGAAAGAAAGGTTGATGGAAATTTTCCATGCTTCGAAAGATGAGAAGGATGGACCTTAGACTGAAAGGGATTTTATAAGCATGTACATATCATATATTATATATATTGTATCATATGTGTATTATATATTTTATCT
>NC_061850.1:24763647-24771147 GCF_019202785.1 Penaeus chinensis | reverse complement strand
AGAGGGAGAGGGAGGGAAGAGGGAGAGGAAAAAGGGAGGGGAGAGGGAGAAGGAGAGGGAGGGAAGAAGGAGAGAGAGAGGGAGAGGGAAGGAAGAGGAAGAGGGAGAGGGAGAGGGAAGGAAGAGGGAGAGGGAGGGAAGAAGGAGAGAGAGAGGGCGAGGGAGAGGGAGGGAAGAAGGAGAGAGAGAGAGAGAGGGAAGGAAGAGGGAGAGGGAGAGGGAGGGAAGAGAGAGAGGGAGAGGGAGGAAAGAGGGAGAAGGGAGGGAAGAGGTTGTTATAAGAGAGGTTATGGTCGACTTGTTCTCGTGGGTGGAGGGTGGAGGGGAGGGGGAGTGGAAAGTGGGGGTTTGGGGTGGAAGGGGGGGGAGGGTGGAAACGGGATAGGAGGGAAGAGTGGGAGGGAGATGGAGGGAAGAGGGAAAGAGAGAGGGAGAGGGAGAGGGAGGGAAGAGGAAAAGGGAGAGGGAAGAGGAAGAAGGAGAGGGAAAGGGAAAGGGAGGGAAGAGGAAAAGGGGGAGGAAAAAGGGAAAGGGAGAGGGAGGGAAGAGGGAAGGAGGGCAAAAGGGGAGAGCGCAAAAGGAGGACGAAAAGGAAGAAAGAAGAGATAAATGAGGAATGGAAAGGGGGAGTGGAGGGAGGGAGAGAGAGGGGGGAGAAAAGAGATAAAGAAGAATGAAAATGGGAGAAAAAAAAAAAATCACGGGATGAGAAATGAAGAAGAAAAAAGAAACAGCAAAATGAATGGGAGATGGATTGCGTAAGGGAGGGGGGGGGGAGGGGGGGAGGGGGATAGACTAGGGTGCCAAGGTGCCTCTTCCTGCTTTAACGACGAGCCCATTACGACCGCGAGAACGACCACGAGAATGACTGTCTTCGGGCCGGTAAGTTGTTCCTCGTTATGTTAGTGAGGTGAATATTTTTTTTTTTTTTTTTTTTTTTTTTTTTTTTTTTTTTTTTTTTTTTACTATACTCCCTCCCCCCCCCCCTTCCCTTAGAATATTTTTTCTTCCACCCCCTCTTCATTATTATCCTCTACCTCCTCTCCCTCTTCTTCCTTCTCTTGCCTTTATTCCTTCTCTCCTTTTTCTTCCTCTTCTCCCTCCTTCCCCTCTTCCTCCTCCTCCTCCTCTTCCTCCTCTTCCTTCTCGCCCTCCTTCCCCTCCTCCTCCTCCTCCTACTCTATATCTTCCTCCTCCTCCTCCTCCTCCTCCTCCTCCTCCTCCTCCTCCTTCTCTTCCCCCTCCTTCTCCTCCTTCTCA
Organism: Penaeus chinensis; assembly: GCF_019202785.1. NCBI lineage: Eukaryota > Metazoa > Arthropoda > Malacostraca > Decapoda > Penaeidae > Penaeus > Penaeus chinensis. The sequence goes on along the minus strand of NC_061850.1, from coordinate 24,769,887 downwards.
TCATCCTTCTCTTCCCCCTCCTCCTCCTCCTCCTTCTCCTCCTCCTCCCCCTCCTCCTTCTCCTCCTCCTCCTCTTCCTCCCCCTCCTTCTCTTCCTCCTCATCCTCATCCTCCTTGTCCCCCTCCTTCACCTCCTCCTCTTCCTCCTCCTCCTCCCCCTCCTTCTCCTCCTCATCATCATCCTTCTCCTCCTCCTCATCATCCTTCTCTTTCCCCTCCTTCTCCTACTACTGTTACATCTTATCTGGTACTAATGATCCTCTTGTTACGACTACTGTTATAACTTATTAACTTATAACCTATTCTTCAATCGCCATTTTCCTCTTCTCTCTATTTCTTTATCTGTCTATCTGTCTATCTGTTTATCTATCCATCTATTTATTTATTTATCTATTTATTTATCTATATCTATAACTATCTATCCCTCTGTGTGTGTGTGTGTGTGTGTGTGTGTGTGTGTGTGTGTACATATATATACATATATATGGAAGGGAAGGGGTAACGCACACACACACACACACACACACACACACACACACACACACACACACACACACACACACACACACACACACACACACATACGCACACACACACATACACACACACACACACACACATATATATATATATATATATATATATGAAGATATATATATATATATATATATATATATATATGAAGAGCTAATGAGATTGCTAAGCCCGTTTTATTTCCATCACAGCCGATTATTGTCACCCTTATAGCTACTTGTCTACCAAATCAGCCATAACGCGCACCATTCCTCCCGCCATAATAATTAACTTTTACCGCCACCATCCTCTTTCACTGTAAAACGAGTACTGCCCTTTATATCGCCAGCACTTGCCTTTACAACTGTCTCATGAATGAGCGACGACCCACGCCCTCACGCCCTCACGCCCTCAACCGCGCCCTACGGAGGATAAGGAGAGCCGAGGGCCGCTGCCATAACAACGCGGAAAGACCCGGATGTGAAGAATGATGACGCAATCAAAATAAACTCATCCGGGACTCTCCTCAAGTCGAGGCCTCGCGCGCGTGGTTGGCGGCGGTGGCCATCTTGCCTTTGCTGACCATCCCGGTGAAGGAGATCGTTTTATGACCCTCCTGAAGGTCGTGGTCCTCCTTGATATAACTGGGCTTGACCTGAGGAGTGATATCAGCGTCTTTTGTATTCTCTCTTTCCGTTTTTATTGTTGATGTAAGTCGTCGTTTTGACGTCCCTTTACAGCTGGTTGGTGCTACTATCGGCGATGTTTTTTTGTGTTTTTTTTTTTCGTTTCGTTTCTTTCTTTCCTTTTTTTTCTTCTTTTTGAAAATGAATCTACCAACAATACAAATGCTACCAATACATATCGAGCACTAATAACCGACCCCCCCCCCCCCCCTATTTTCCCCCACAAAAAAAGGAAAGAAAAAATAAAAACAATTGAACATGTGCCCCAAAACCCGAAACCTCTAAATACCATCACACTCCGCCTCCAAATGACACTCCAGCCACGTGGCAATAAGGGCCGAATCCTAATGGCTTCATTACCATGCTGTCACCCTTATTGCTCGCTGCGACAAACAAGGGCCGACGTCGCCATAGCCCTCCGTTGCCTTCCCTCCATCCCGCCCTCCATTAGATTTGATGGACGCACATTTGTTTATATTTACGGCGGGGTTGGCCAGGCGCTTCTTTCAATTCCTTCCCCGATTCGTTTTTGTTTATGTGTTTGCGCTCCGTTGCGAGGGAATTGTTCTTGTTGTTGTTGCGCAAGGATACCGTGCGTAGGCATTTGTCTTTCTCTCTCTTCTGTCTGGCTGGCTGGTCTCGCATTCTCTCTTTCTCTCTCTCTCTCTCTCTCTCTCTCTCTCTCTCTCTCTCTCTCTCTCTCTCTCTCTCTCTCTCTCTCTCTCTCTCTCTCTCTCTCTCTCTCTCTCTCTCTCTCTCTCTCTCTCTCTCTCTCTCTCTCTCTCTCTCTCTCTCTCTCTCTCTTCTCTCTCTCTCTCTCTCTCTCTCTCTCTCTCTCTCTCTCTCTCTCTCTCTCTCTCTCTCTCTCTCTCTCTCTCTCTCTCTCTCTCTCTCTCTCTCTCTCTCTCTCTCTCTCTCTCTCTCTCTCTCTCTCTCTCTCTCTCTCTCTCTCTCTCTCTCTCTCTCTCTCTCTCTCTCTCTCTCTCTCTCTCTCTCTCTCTCTCTCTCTCTCTCTCTCTCTCTTCTCTCTCTCTCTCTCTCTCTCTCTCTCTCTCTCTCTCTCTCTCTCTCTCTCTTCTCCCGTTTTCCCCCCTTCTTCTCTACCCCTCTCTTTCTCTCTCTCTCTTTTCCTATATAGGTAGACTGATATATAGATAGATAGAGTAGATGTGTGTGTGTTTATGTGTATGCATGTGTGTGTATTTATATGTATATATATGTGTGTGTGTGTGTGTGTGTGTGAGAGAGAGAGAGAGAGAGAGAGAGAGAGAGAGAGAGAGAGAGAGAGAGAGAGAGAGAGAGAGAGAGCGAGAGAGAAATGAGAATATATATAAACATAATAAATTGTATCAGTTTAAAAGATGAAAATGTGGTTCAATATTTAGCACCACAATAATCATAGTAATGTTGTAGTAATATCAATGGATTGATAAATATTAGAAATAATGCTAAAATACCAATAGTGATTCTGATTATGACAATGATAATGATAACGACAACGGTAACGATAAACAAGGAACATATAACCAGGTAGTTCCATTTCTATCTAACTTCTTGAGGCAAAAAAAACGTTTTCCCAAGACTGTTCTGACGGCTGCTAATGGTAAGGAACTTTTCGTTATGATAAATAAAAGAGGGGAATTTTTGGTTTTACATCTGATAATTATAACAATAGCAAGTAAACCATGCAGGTAATTATGAATCTAGCTATAGATAGATACAGCGCACTCTCATTGGCTAAACGTGATGACGTCATTAGCTCTGACCCTCAACAATTTGTGCGATGTTTTATGGTGTTTTTTTCAGTGCATTTTCTTTGAAAATCGTGTATTAATAACAATGGTAAAGACTATCGGAAAAGAAACCAAGAAAAAAATATCTAACGTTAGCAATGAATAAATGTAATGAGGCAAGGCATAGCTCAGAAATTGCCAACTAGGATTTTCATCAAGACGATGAGGGTCTACCTGTTTAAAAACGAATTGGCGATAACGATAATAGTTATGTTGATGACAATAACAATAGTAATAACAAAACTACTACTACTACTACTAATAATAATAATAATAATAATCATAGTGATAATAATAATAGCGATGATAATAAAATAACAACACTAATAATAATAAAAATAACAACAATTACACAAATAATTATAACAATAACAACAATAACAATAACAATAATAACATTATAATGACATCGCCACATTAAAACAAAAAGTAATTGAATTTATAAGGCCTAACTCTGAATTCTTGACACGACATCTTATCAATCTTCCGTTGAAAATCCCTCACGCTATTTACATCTAGCTTTCAAAACTACCTTTTTCTATTCCTTCTACTATTCTATATTGTGTAATATATACTCCATGTGTGAGAGTCTTTCGCGTTTAATAATATCCTCCAGCTAGAACACAGGAAACGAGATGTGTGAAAATGTATTGAGCTCAAAGGCTATGCCAGCGGAGCGAAATATAGAATGAAAAATAATTGCCTGGAATATGATCATGTAATGTAGTGACGAAGGTGATAGGATAATTATTAACTTCACAGGACGAGAGATTATTTACATTTATTGCATTGTGATTTATGATTATTCATTCTTTTTTTTTGTATTTGTTATGGTAAACTCGGTATATTATACCTTTCCAATAACTTAATGAAAAATTAATGCAATAAACTTTGTTGAATAATCGCATATATATAAACATATTAAATAGCAGAAAGTCAGAAATATAAATAACAGAATATTCTTATATTTATGAAAAGGGAAAGACAATAAAATAATCGTACATTATTGTATATAATTCACTTAATGAAAATTTGATCATAATTGTTTAATATTATACACGATGAAAGTAGAAAAATATTCAGCAAAACTAAAAACAAAAACATTAGAAAGTAATGATATAAAGGAGTTAGCAGAGGAATAGATCAAAATATTTTTGTTTCCTTTTTTCTTTCTCACTTCTATCTTCATACTTTTTTTTTTTTTTTTTTTTTTTTTTTTTTTTTTTTTTTTTTTTTGAATACGAGGGTTTCGGCATCAACATGAAACAGAATTCAAGAAAGTTGAGCTTGTGTTTTTTCTTTTTTTTCTATTAAGTATCACAACATAAATGAGCATTAATTCAAAATTAGTCCAAGCCGAGAGGAACTCAAAACTGGAGCAGCAACTGTCAGAAGCTAAAGGATTATTCTCGCCGTTGATGATGAAACGTTAGAGCAACAATAAAATACGAAAGCCGATTGGAATGATGCAAGAGTGAGTTGCAATCGTGACTGCGAAAAGTCCAGTGGTGATAAAGAAGTGCTTTTATAAATGAATATGTATATGTAGGAATGAGTGCATGTTTATAAATCTTTCTCTCTCCTTCTCTCTCTCTCTCTCTCTCTCTCTCTCTCTCTCTCTCTCTCTCTCTCTCTCTCTCTCTCTCTCTCTCTCTCTCTCTCTTTCTCTTTCTCTGTCACTCCTCCGATCTACCTGCTTCAATCTGCGTTTATCTCAATAAATTTATATGCATATATCTGTCTACCACTCTGTCTCTCTTTCATTCTCTCTCCATCTCCTCGCCTCTCATATCTTCTCTTTTCTTTCCTCTCCCCTCTTTCCATGTTGCTTTGTAAAACCTCCCTCATGATACAGATTTATAGCAAGTGGCAGTGGCGGGAGACTCTCTTTTATTTTCGTTTGATAACAATGCACAGTCAGCAAACTATTCACAATAATTCCAATGTCTTAGGGATGGTGTAAGGGGTAATGTGCTAGTGAGGTAGCAAGGCATAATGTCCAGTCATGTAGAGCTAGGCAGAAGGAGTTGACACAATGGCAAATGGACGTATTTTGCTGCGTACCCCTTTATGGAGCGCGTGGCCGATAGGAGGCGCTCAAGTAGCCTTAGGGCGTGATGAGAGTCCACGTCACTTGGAGTTTGTTTGGTCAGAGTGTAGATGCAGCTGGAACCAACCCACATGGGCAACATATCACGTAGGATGTTATCAAACCATGTGGCTCGACAAGCTGGGTGCTGTAAGGATGTTATAATGGGCGTAACACTAACTCTCTCTCTCTCTCTCTTCTTTCTCTCTTTCTCTCTCTCTCTCTCTCTCTCTCTCTCTCTCTCTCTCTCTCTCTCTCTCTCTCTCTCTCTCTCTCTCTCTCTCTCTCTCTCTCTCTTCTTTCTTTCTTTCTTTCTTTCTCTCTCTCTCTCTCTCTCTCTCTCTCTCTCTCTCTCTCTCTCTCTCTCTGTCTCTGTCTCTCTTTCTCCCTCTCTCTTTCTCCCTCTCTCTTTCTCCCCCCTCTCTCTCTCTATCTATCTATCTATCTATCTATCTATCTATCTTTCTCTCTCTCTCTCTCTCTCTCTCTCTCTCTCTCTCTCTGTCTCTCTGTCTGTCTGTCTCTGTCTCTCTGTCTGTCTCTGTCTCTCTTTCTCCCTCTCTCTTTCTCCCTCTCTCTTTCTCCCTCTCTCTCTCTCTCTCTCTCTCTCTCTCTCTCTCTCTCTCTCTCTCTCTCTCTCTCTCTCTCTCTCTCTCTCTCTCTCTCACTCTGTCTGTCTCTGTCTCTCTGTCTGTCTCTGTCTCTCTTTCTCCCTCTCTCTTTCTCCCTCTCTCTTTCTCCCTCTATCTATCTCTCTCTCTCTCCCTCTCTCTCTCTCTCTCCCTCTCTCTCTCTCTCTCTCTCTCTCTCTCTCTCTCTCTCTCTCTCTCTCTCTCTCTCTCTCTCTCTCTGTCCCTCTCTCTCTCTCTCTCTCTCCCCGTGTCTCCTTCCTTCCCCCGGGCCATAAAATGAAGAGCGGTCAGTGATAAACTCTTTACGACGAATAATTCGGTCTCGAGGCGAATCCAGATTGCCCCGATTATCCGAATTACGGGTGAGATGCTGATTCAGATCATCTCGGCGGCGGCACTCTTAGCGGAAGAGGGTGGGGGGGAGGGGGGAGAAGGGAAGAGGTGATGATGAAGGTGAGGGACTTAAAGGAAGGAGGTTGAGGAGAGGAAGGAATGGAAGGAGGAGGAGAGAAGGAAGAAAGGAATGA
>NC_061850.1:24756147-24758647 GCF_019202785.1 Penaeus chinensis | reverse complement strand
GTTATTGTTTGCTAATTATGACTCGACAACTAGTTTGGCAGTTAGGGTTGAAATATTTATCTAAATGATGTAATGGAAAGAAAATAATGAGGATGAGAATGATGTATAACGATATGAATAATGAATGAACAATATCAATCATAGAAATATTAGTGATAATTATGATACTGAAAACAAGTGATAACAGCAATGATCATGCAAGTGGAAGTACGAATAAGGAGGATAATAAATAATGGTAATGGTAATGGCATTGACTGTGATGACAATAATGATAATGATAATAAAAAAAAAAAATTATAGAAATAATGCAAGTAATGGTAACGAGAATGATAATAATAATAATAATAATAATAATAATAATGATAATAATGATAATAATGGTAATAATAATGATAATAATAATAATCATCATGATCATCATTATCCTTATAATTACTATCAACAGCTATTGTAACCAACAATAACAAAGTTGATGCAAATAAAATCATGTGAATAAAGATAATTATAGCAATGTTTTTGTTAAAGGGAAAGATATTTACGACCGATACCTATAACAATCCCTATTATTTTTGTCAACACAAATACTCCTGCAATAAAGATGAAGGTGACACACACACACACACACACATACGCACATGGACACACACACACACGAACACACACACACACACACACACACACGAACACACATGGACACACACACACATACGCACATGGACACACACACACACGAACACACACACACACACACACACACGAACACACATGGACACACACACACACATACGCACATGGACACACACATACACGAACACACACACACACACACACACGAACAAACATGGACACACACACACATACGCACATGGACACACACACACACACACACACACACGAACACACACACACACACACAGACGAACACACATTGATACAGTATATATAACGCCATTGATATCTAATTCTATTCAATACCAGTCACTCTTATGGACTAAAACGTATGATCTTCAGTATATCGAAGGAAATCGCTTTTTGAAACATGGATTCCAAACCTTTATGTCATTTATTTTACTCTTTAAACACAACCACAAAAGATATATATTTTTACACAGATCAGAGACACGTTAAAAACTACCATTACATATAAAAGCAATACCTCTTGCCACAAGTAATCAAAGGGAGATGTGAGAGAATATTTTACACAGTCTATACAACTCTTGTACAAGATACTACATCTCCTTACCTCCTTTACGAGCGAAATGAAGCAAAGGAAATACAAGATCGGCTCCTCAGTTAACGCCTTTTGCATTAAGACTGATGGTTTTCCGCGATTCTGGGGCTCACACTGATGAAGACCCCTAGTGATGTGGAGGTTACATCTTATGTCTGTTTATCCATCTGTCTATCTGCCTTTCTATCTATCTATTTAAACACACACACACACACACACACACACACACACACGCACACACACACACACACACAGACATATATATATATATATATATATATATATATATATATATATATATATATATATATATATGTATATATATATCCTTACTACCATTATCATTATTATTACTATTATTATCAGTATCACTGTTATCATCATTGTTATTATTATCATTATACCGTAATTATTGTTACTATTATTATTATTACTATCATTGTCATTATCATTATTATTATCATTATCACTATTATTATTATTATTATCATTATCATTATTATCATTATTATTAATATTATTATTATTATTATTATTATTATTATTATTATTATTGTTATCATTATTATTATTATTATCATCATCATCATCATCATCATCATCATCATCATCATCATTATTGTTATTGTTATAATCATTATCATTAAAATATTGCTATCGTTGCATTGCTAAGATCTTTTGCCGAGTGATTGCAATTCTTGATTCTCTGCTTTGTTGGTTGTGAAGTTTTGTTGCTTCAATCGATATCATATTAACAAGAACTTGATTATAGATTCTTTTCAATGCGATTGATAAGTCAAGGGTTTGATACAAGTCCTTGTTACTTAGCTTTAACTTAAAGGTTGTTTGGATTGGATATTTGGATAATGTAAGTGGCACCTGGTCTGTAATATATATTTATTTATTTGCTGTATTTTCCTGTGGGTTGAACACTTATATCACGTTACCTTTAGAATTAGGATTAATTTTAGATATGGCAGCAGCCTAATCCATCACGTAGTATTAGGATCAATTTTAGATATAATAGCATCCGAAGACCCGCTAAATAAAAGCTTCATCTTGGCTCTTACGTTTCACATTTCACATTACTCTCTCTCTCTCTCTCTCTCTCTCTCTCTCTCTCTCTCTCTCTCTCTCTCTCTCTCTCTCTCTCTCTCTCTCTCATTCTCTCTCTCTCTCTCTCTCTCTCTCTCTCTCTCTCTCTCTCTCTCTCTCTCTCTCTCTCTCTCTCTCTCTCTCTCTCTCTCTCTCTCTCTCTCTCTCTTTTTT
>NC_061850.1:24748647-24751147 GCF_019202785.1 Penaeus chinensis | reverse complement strand
CAGGTTATCAATGTTCCAGGATATATATTTTTTGGTAACCATAGAAATCCAACATCAAACCGTGTAAAAATTGGGTCTGTACCCTATTCTGTTATCTAATGCCTTTATGAACAGCTTTGACATTTTAAGAATGGATAAACAGTACGAAGGGATTGTGTCCTCACTTTTTGAACACAAGTTTTCAAAATTTCAAATTCTACTTCGAGCTGTTTAGTTCCCTCGACAAACTCCCGCTATGGTAAATTTTCAGTAATTTGCCCAGCACTGCTTCCATTAACTCTAAAATCGGCACACTTGACGACACAGCCAGTGGTTTCGTCAGTGGCTGTGTCGTCAAGTGTGCCGATGGGGTGAGGAATGCCACTGAAGGGTGAATAACAAACACTGGAAACATTTTACATGCGATGCAGGTGAATGTGTTGTCAACGGCAGGGTTCACATCTAGATGACTGTATAAATGTTTCTGTTGCCAACAAGGGAGGGATTCAGTCGTTGACTACTTCACATGTAATTACACAGGCAGAGAATATTTTAAAGGAGGTAATCTTACCCCTTTGATCGATTTCTTGGAGGAAGTGGATCTGGAAGCACCAGTGCCGTCAAATGGCCATTTAGGTGGATATGCAATAGCGTCTGCAAAGTTGACATTTCTGACTTTCATAACCCGATTAACAGTAAGAAAAAGAATAGTGCCATTTCAAATGATCTCCCTTTAAGCAGCGAAGCGACCAGGAAATATTGATGCAGAGAGGTACCTGTTGAGCTCCTGCGAGACGATGTATTCATTATTAAAGTTACGGATCTGAGCATCTCGAGTTTAGCAAATAGCAAGGGCAAATAGACGACAATTACAAACTGTTTTGAAAACATATGGTGGCATTATGGATAAATATATGAAACCTGTTCAGTTACCCGTTAAGGAAAATGTGAAATCCCGGAAACCTGTGGAACTCGGAACTAAATGACATGGAAATTGGCGAGAAAAAACGAGAACTCTTTCATGAATTCGAAACGTGAAGGCCGACGCCTTAGTGAAATAAATCTTAAAAATCACCTTATGAACAGTCGTTCTTTATTTCATAGAAAGTTTCATAAGGAAAGCGACGCTACTCTAGAAAATGGCAAGTCAGTAAAGACAAATTAAGTAGTGCTAACCAAAATCAGATTTGGGAAGAAATAAATAAATTAAAAACTAAAATCCAATGTAAAATTCCAATGGAATTATATAACGAGACCAGAGACATCGTAACTGATCCAAAATCTGTGATAAAAAAATGGAAAAGCGACTTTGTAAAACTATACTTCTCTACTCTTACTATGAGTGAAACTGACTCTTTTGACAGTGAATTAATTACACAATAGCATTAAGACTGCCCTCGGCGAATTAGAAGTAAATCCTCACATTCAATCGAAAAAGTTTTTAATAGAAAGATTCGAAGTTTCGAAGAAGTCGACAAAGTGACAAGAATTCTAAATGTAGGAAAGTAGTGAATAGTGATATAGATCCACTCCCAAATGACCTGTTTAAAAATCCAATAGCCACTGCACTCCTCTGTACGCTATTTGATAAATATTTTGAACTGTGCATTTGTCCGTCAACTTTTGGGAAGGCAGTTGTTAATTCTAGACCTAAAAGGACAAAGTTCAGAGAATGCCAATGGATTACCGTGGGATTTCACTTCTCTCCTGCGTTGGGAAACTGTACTCAGCTACCTTACAGACTGAACAATTATCTTGAAGGTAATTCCATACGAGTTGATGAGCAAAATGGATTTTTAAAAATGTCGCGCCAGAGTAAATGGGTACCCTATTCATCATCTTTCTAAATGGCTTAGCTAAAGAGATTAGAATGAGTAATGTTAGAATTAGAATTGGAGATTAGTTACTGTCGATCTTATTACATGATGATATTGTGATCCTTGGAGAACGAAAGTGACCTTCAGAAGCTCCTCGATATAATATATAGTTGGTATGATATATAGTTGGTGTATGAATTAGAGGCTAGACATTAATCATGATAAGGCACAAATAATGCACGTGAATAAGCCCCTAACAAATATCTACTAATATTTGGCAGTCGTCCTTGATGAACATATGAATTTCGGAAGACTGGCAGATGACTTAGTACATCGCTCATTCAGAGCTCTGTTATAACTTCTTGCAAAATTTTATATTAATAACGGTATGGGGTTCAATTTTTTTTTTTAAATGTGTCTGATTACGGCGCGCGAGTATGGGGTTTGGGCTCATACCCAAATATTGAGAAAGTACGCTATCGAGCACTCAGATCTTACTTGGGAATTTACAAGTATTGTCCTTTGGCGACTCTTGAGGGCGAAATGGGTTTCACGCCACCTGAGATCCGACAAAAGGTAGAGGTGTTGCGCCTGTGGGATCATCTCACTCAACTAGTCCCAACAGGCTCCCTAGTAAAATATTCGAGATTGAATACGTTAGGAAACTCAGCTGGTGCGCAGACCTTCGTCACATTTTCGATCAG
>NC_061850.1:24699075-24701575 GCF_019202785.1 Penaeus chinensis | reverse complement strand
AAAAAAAATATGTGGATGTCTAAGAGTGAAAGATATCAATGAATGTTGAGTTTGCTACACTGCGGTTCGTCGAAGGTTGATCATATCTGGATAAAATCCTCCTTCAGTAGCGGGTATAACTGTTATTTCGTCTCGGTTATTTATGTATCCCTGTTTTTAGTGTCTTGTTTTAGATCTAGCATATTTATTCTCTCTCTCTCTCTCTCTCTCTCTCTTTCTCTCTCTCTCTCTCTCTCTCTCTCTCTCTCTCTCTCTCTCTCTCTCTCTCTCTCTTTCTCTCTCTCTCTCTCTCTCTCTCTCTCTCTCTCTCTCTCTCTCTCTCTCTCTCTCTCTAGCTATCAATCTATCTATCTATCTATCTCTCTATCTATCTCTCTCTCTCTCTCTATCTTTCTCTCTCTCTCTCTCTCTCTCTCTCTCTTTCTTTCTCTCTCTCTCTCTCTCTCTCTCTCTCTCTCTCTCTCTCTCTCTCTCTCTCTCTCTCTCTCTCTCTCTCTCTCTCTCTTTCTCTTTCTCTCTCTCACTCTCTCTCTCTCTTTTCCTCTTTCTTTCATTGCTATCATTACATCGATTCCATATTATTCAATATGCATTTACCTAATACTCATATCTACGTCCGTAACCATTTTTGTGTTCCATATTATATGTTAAAATGGTTTATATGGTCTTACATGGAATTCCACTCACCATATACATGATCATACATACTGCGTCAGCTAAATCACCCTCTTGTTCATTGCCAGGCAGACATATAACACAGGCGTTTAATGTTCACACGAACTCTACCAGAGTCAAGATATCAACTTGTTCTTTTCTCTGTTCTCACATTCTCACTTAAAGTTCACAAGAACTTAATCAAGGTCACGATATCAACTTGTTCTTTTCTCTGTTCTCATATCCTCACTTAATGCTCACACGAACTTTATCAAGACCAAAATATCAACTTGTTCTTTTTTTTTCTCTCTCTCTCTTTTTCTTTCTTTCTCTTCTCGTGTAGTTTATACGTTTTTTGGGGCCATTGATTGTTCAAATTGTGATTGTCATTTTCCTGTTGGTAATCTCAGACGCAACATTAAACTCTTCCAAGGCGGTATCTGTACTGTTTAAGTTTATTCCCTTGTTACTGGTTATGGTGATTCTCTGATCCCGTAAAACCGCTCGACTCTGTGAACCCGTTTTCTCTCTCTCTCTCTCTCTCTCTCTCTCTCTCTCTCTCTCTCTCTCTCTCTCTCTCTCTCTATCTATCTATATCTCTATCTCTATCTGTCTCTCTCTCTCTCTCTCTCGATTTCTCTCTCACTCTCGATTTCTCTCTCTCTCTCTCTCTCTCTCTCTCTCTCTCTCTCTCTCTCTCTCTCTCTCTCTCTCTCTCTCTCTCTCTCTCTCTCTCTCTCTCTCTCTCTCTCTCTCTCTCTCTCTCTCTCTCTCTCTCTCTCTCTCTCTCTCTCTCTCTCTCGATTTCTCTCTCTCTCTCGATTTCTCTCTCTCTCGATTTCTCTCTCTCTCGATTTCTCTCTCTCTCTCGATTTCTCTCTCTCTCTCGATTTCTCTCTCTCTCTCGATTTCTTTCTCTCTCTCGATTTCTCTCTCTCTCTCGATTTCTCTCTCTCTCTCGATTTCTCTCTCTCTCTCGATTTCTCTCTCTCTCTCTCTCTCTCTCTCTCTCTCTCTCTCTCTCTCGATTTCTCTCTCTCTCTCGATTTCTCTCTCTCTCTCTCGATTTCTCTCTCTCTCTCTCTCTCTCTCTCTCTCTCTCTCTCTCTCTCTCTCTCTCTCTCTCTCTCTCTCTCTCTTTCTCTCTCTCTCTCTCTCTCTCTCTCTCTCTCTCTCTCTCTCTCTCTCTCTCTCTCTCTCTCTCTCTCTCTCTCTCTCTCTCTCTCTCTCTCTCTCTCTCTCTCTCTTTCTCTTTCTCTCTCATTTTCAAATCACGCCTGGTAACGAAATCAATACACGCCGTTTCATTTCAGACGTCGACTCTCATTCTGCTTCCAATATTTCAGCGAAATTATTTTCTTTCTTTCATTTCGGTTTTATCTGCTTATCTTTTTTTTTTACCCGCTGGATATCGATGTTCTCGAAGAGTCGATAGCTCATCTGTCACTGGGTGCAACTTGCGTGAGTTTCGATAAGGATAATTTTTTTTTCTTTTTTGGTGGGGGGGTAGGGGGGTAGGGGGAGGTATTGGGTGCATTCACGTTATCTATGCTATTATATACTTTTTTTCTTTTTCTCGTTTTTGGAGGGCGGAATAGGGGGGGGGGGGTGGAGGAAGAGGTTAGGTGGATTGACGAAGTTATTATTATTATTTTTTTTTTTTTTTTTATCTATTCACTCATCTATTTTTCAACTAGCTTTCTACCTTAAAAATTGTTGTGTTCTGTTTATTATTGATGTATCCATATATGTGGAATTTTTAATATGATGATAATTACTATTTTATCAATCGCTGTTACTTCTCATTAAAAAAACATTCTTTTTATCATCACTGTCCTTTTTAATC
>NC_061850.1:24679139-24681639 GCF_019202785.1 Penaeus chinensis | reverse complement strand
AAAAGAGAAAAAAAGGAGACAAACAAAAAAAATAAACATGAACAGAGGAAGAGAAAGAGAGAAAAGAGACAAAAAAGGAGACAAACAAAACAAAAATAAACATGAACAGAGGAAGAGAAAGAGAGAAAAGAGAGAAAAAAGGAGACAAACAAAACAAAATAAACATGAACAGAGGAAGAGAAAGAGACAAAAGAGAGAAAAAAAGGAGACAAACAAAACAAAATAACCGAGAACAGAGGAAGAGAAAGAGAGAAAAAAGAGAAAAAAAGGAGACAAACAAAACAAAAATAAACATAAACAGAAGAAGAGAAAGAGAGAAAAGAGACAAAAAAGCGACAAACAAAAGAAAATAAACGTGAACAGAGGAAGAGAAAGAGACAAAAGAGAGAAAAAAAGAAGAAGACAAACAAAACAAAATAACCGAGAACAGAGGAAGAGAAAGAGAGAAAAAAGAGAAAAAAAGGAGACAAACAAAACAAAAATAAACATAAACAGAAGAAGAGAAAGAGAGAAAAGAGACAAAAAAGCGACAAACAAAAGGAAATAAACGTGAACAGAGGAAGAGAAAGAGACAAAAGAGAGAAAAAAAGGAAGACAAACAAAACAAAATAACCGAGAACAGAGGAAGAGAAAGAGAGAAAAAAGAGAAAAAAAGGAGACAAACAAAACAAAATAAACGAGAACAGAGGAAGAGAAAGAGAGAAAAAAGAGAAAAAAAGGAGACAAACAAAACAAAATAAACGAGAACAGAGGAAGAGAAAGAGAGAAAAAAAGGAGACAAACAAAACAAAATAAACGAGAACAGAGGAAGAGAAAGAGAGAAAAGAGAGAAAAAGGAAACAAACAAAACAAAAATAAACATGAACAGAGGAAGAGAAAAGGAGAAAATAGAAAAAAAAGGAAACAAACAAAACAAAATAAACGTGAACAGAGGAAGAGAAAGAGACGAAAGAGATAAAAAGGAAACAAACAAATAAAAAATAAACATGAACAGAGGAAGAAGAAAGGAGAAAATAGAAAAAAAAGGAAACAAACAAAACAAAATAAACATGAACAGAGGAAGCGAGCGCAACTGAGGGAAAATTAAAACGGCTTTCTTCAATAACTGTCAAAACTTATTCCATATTCTCGGTAACTCGGCAGCTAACTAGTGAAGTGAAAAACCTTTTAGTCCAGAGGGGAAAAAAAGGTCGAAAATAGGGGAACCAGTTTTGAAAAATGAGCGTAAAAGTAAAAATAATTTCGTCCAACTTGCCTATGTAATTGTTATGAGAAGAGCGCTCTTATGTGTTTGTTTTCTCGTTGTGTACATGATTTTGGAAATTCTGAACGAAATTTTATAAAATAAGGTTCAGTTATCGTTTCTAATTGAGAGTGATTTGAGATTAGTTATGTTCGTGTGTTATGGAGAGAGAGAGAGAGGGATCCATAATTACTGTAATTGAAATGCAATGAAAATATTATTCAAAAATAAGTTGTTTTATTTTAAAGGTGCCTCTACGATTCAATATAGAAATTAATACAATAAAGTAAAGATAATTAGCGAAAATAAACATATTTGTTTTCCTTGCATATGCATAATTTGAATTCATTGACATATTCATATACATACGTGAAACGAGTTTAATTCTGCTAATGTCTAGTTTATATTCAGATAACTACACATACATATGTTTATAAAAGTTAAAATCAAATAAAGTTTCATGAGTACAGTGGATGCAATAAAATGAATTGTTTTAAACCGAATAAAATTGATTTCTCACATCTCTTTAGTTCTATTTCCTTCTCTCTTGATCTATCTATCTATCTATCTATTCGTGTATGTATTTATTTACCAGTTAGTTTGTTTATATATCTATCTGTTAATTCGTATCATTCTTTCTCTTGTGTTTTGTCTAACTTCCTGTTTTCTTCTTCTTTTTCGTTTTTTATTTTCGTTTTCGTTTTCGTTTTCGTTTTCATTTTCATTTTCATTTTCATTTTCATTTTCATTTTCATTTTCATTTTCATTTTCATTTTCATTTTCATTTTCATTTTCATTTTCATTTTCATTTTCTTTTTCTTTTTCTTTTTCTTTTTCGTTTTCGTTTTCGTTTTCGTTTTCATTTTCATTTTCATTTTCATTTTCATTTTCATTTTCATTTTCATTTTCGTTTTCGTTTTCGTTTTCGTTTTCGTTTTCGTTTTCGTTTTCGTTTTCGTTTTCGTTTTCGTTTTCGTTCTTCTTTTTCTTTTCTTTTCTTTTCTTTTCTTTTCTTTTCTTTTCTTTTCTTTTCTTTTCCTTTCTTTTCCTTTTACTTTTTCTTTTTCTTTTTATCTTTCTTTTTTATTTTTATTTTTCTCTTTCTTCTTCTACTTCTTCTTCAACTACTATTATTACCATTACTTCTTTACATATTCTTTTTCTTCTTCTTTTTCTTCTTCTTCTTCTTCTTCTTCTATTTATTTACTTCTTCTTCTCCTTCCTCTTCTTCTTCTTCTTTACAACAAACAAAAAGAA
>NC_061850.1:24671639-24674139 GCF_019202785.1 Penaeus chinensis | reverse complement strand
TCTCATTTTCACTCTCTCTATCTCTATCTATTTATCTATCTAACTATCTGTCTTACTACTCATCTGTCCATCTATGCATCTATGTGTGTATATACAATAAATAAATAAATAAATAAATATATACATGTATATATACATAGTGATATATTGATATATATATATATATATATATATATATATATATGCATACATAAACACATACATACATACATATATGCGTACATTCACACACACACACACACACACACACACACACACACACACACACACACACACACACACACACACACACACAATCACCCAAGTCTTTTCGGGTTACACAAAAATTAATCTCTGAGTGAATTATTTAAGCTTCCGAGCTTGCGACCCCCCCCCCCCCCCCCCCCCCGCTTCCAGCTAGCTATAATGTTATATAAATATGCTGATTGGTCCTCCTTTCACATAGCAGTGATAGCGGCTGTGAATAATTAATATGCAAATTGGCGTTTCTGTAACAGCCATACGATTTGCCTGTGTGCATTCGATTTTTTTGTCTATATATTTTTTTGGTTTGTTTCATTTTTAATCGTACCGATCCTCTCTGCCTATCTTTCCATAATTGTCTATCTTTTTACTAATTTCTCTCAATCTTTTTGATAGTCTCTATATATCTATATATCTATGAGAGCGCAGTGGCCGAGTGGTTAAAGCATCAGACTCAAAGACTGTCATGACAATTTAAGTTCGAGTCACCGGCCGGCGCGTTGTTCCCCTGGGCAAGGAACTTCACCTCGATTGCCTAGACATGGGAGTCCACAATTCAGTGGAATATCCCGCGCCGATCCCAAGACCCAGGACCGAATAAGGAGGGTTGGCGGCAGGAAGGGCATCCGACTGTAAGAACAAGCCAAGACTATGATATGGATCATTCCGCTGTGGCGACCCTTGAGGAGAGAAGCCGAAAAAGAAAATATAGCTATATATCTATCTACACACACACACATCAGTCTATCTGTCTCTTATTCACAAATGTGTTTCGTTTTGATGATTTTTATGAAATTTCCGTGATATTTGATCTTTGAATAAAATAAATCATGTAAGATTATAAATAATATTCGGAGGTATTTTCTGATTGTCATATATTCTTGCATTCCTTCTTTTTTGTATAATGTTTTCTCTTTTCCTCTTACTTACTTATATTTATTATTTTCTTGCCCTTACTTTTCTCTTTTTTTCTTATTTTTTTATTTTCTTTTTTTCTCATTCTCTCTCTCTCTCTCTCTCTCTCTCTCTCTCTCTCTCTCTCTCTCTCTCTCTCTCTCTCTCTCTCTTTTTTCTCTATATCCATATATATATGTGTGTGTGTGTGTGTGTGTGTGTGTGTGTGTGTGTGTGTGTGTTCCCTCTAAACTCGCCATGCGGGTGCCATGCTCACAATCCTCTCTCGGGTCATGGCAGATGCACAGATTAACTTAGCTTAATGCCACCACTTCCGCT
Source organism: Penaeus chinensis (assembly GCF_019202785.1). Taxonomy (NCBI): domain Eukaryota; kingdom Metazoa; phylum Arthropoda; class Malacostraca; order Decapoda; family Penaeidae; genus Penaeus; species Penaeus chinensis. The sequence continues at coordinate 24,672,663 of NC_061850.1, read as the reverse complement.
GATAAGTGCACCTCGGTTAGCAATGGCAACGGAGCTCAATTAACTCTTAATGCAGAAGTCATTCCTCATACTCCTCATACCCCCCCCCTCATGACCCCTCATGACCCCTCATGACCCCTCTCCCCTCACCTAATTTCCTTCTTGAGTTTATTCTAATTTGTTTGTCTCTCTCTCGTTCTGTTTGTCTGGCTCTGTTTTTTGTCTTTCTCTCCCTTTCTGTCTTTCTCTTTCGATCTCTTTTGATCTCTCTTTTTCTGTCTATTTGTATGTCTCTCTCTTTCTCTCTATCTATCTATCTATCTATCTATCTATCTATCTATCTCCCTATCTCTCTCACTCATACCCTCTCCTATACGTATCCCCACCCTTCCCCCCCTCCATCCTCTACCCCCTCCCCCCTCTCTCTCTCCCAGAGCCTATCCCCACCCAACCTTCCTTCGTCAATAGAGCCATTTAACTAAACGATTTGACGAATTCTCTATCGATCCCTTCTGTCCTCATTATTCCCTTACGCATCAGTAGACTTTCTTATCGACGATTTTTTTTTTTTTTTTTTTTTTTTTTTGTGGGAATAATAATAATGATAATGATACTAATGATAATAATAATAATAATAATAATAATAATAATAATAATAATAATAATGATGATAATGATACCCATAACAATAGTAACAGAAATATTAGTAATGATAATGGTAATGATAATAATGATAATAATAATAGTAAGAAGAAGAAAAATGCTGATGTCAATGTTGTCAGTGGTAACCATAGTAATAATAATAACAACAATAACAGCTAAAGGAATCCGTGGAAATTTTATGGAAAATAAAAGCACTGTTCTCCCCCTCTTATATCCCCCTCCTTCTATTTTTCACTTCCCCTCTTCCTCTTTATTTTCCCTACCCCTCTCCCTTTCCCATTCCCTCTCCCGTTCTGCCACCCCCCCTCCCCCCCCCCTTCATTCACCCTCTCCCTCCCCCTTCCCTTTCCCCTTGCCCATCCCATGATAATATAAAAGTTAA
>NC_061850.1:24654139-24656639 GCF_019202785.1 Penaeus chinensis | reverse complement strand
CATAGTTATTATTCTTTATTATTATTATTATTATTATTACTATTATCATTATTATTATTATCATTATTATTATTATTATTATTATCATTATTATTATTATTACTATTATTATTGTTGTTATTATTAATACTTTTATTAGTATTATTATCATTATTATTATTATTATTATTATTATTATTATTATTATTAATATTATTATTATTATCATTAATATTATTATTATTATTATTATTATTATTAATATTATTATTATTATTATTATTATTATTATTATCATTATTATTATTATTATCATTATCATTATTATTATCACTGTTATTATTCTCATTATTCTCATTATCATTATAGTTGTCACTCTCATTATTATTGTTTTTATCATTATTATCATTATTATCATTATCATCGATACTATTATCATTATCATTATTTTTCTCATTGTTTTTATCATTAATATCATAATCATTATCAACATCATTACAATCATCAATATCACTATCATTACGATTATTATCATCACTATTGTTTTGCTGTTTTCGTTATTTTTTGTTATCTTTATTGCAGATCTCATCATTATCATTTTTAAGCAACTGTAGTTTTTAATGTTATCCTTATTGTTAATGTTGTTATCGTTGAGTCTATTGCTATTATCATTGTTGTTGTTGTTGTTGTTGTTATTGTTTATTTTATTGCCATTAACAAGTGCTGTTGTTTTTGTTGATATCAATGTTGTTGTTATCGTTGATTTTATTACTGTCATGTTGCAGTTACTTTTTTGTTATTATTATTAGAACTCCTTATTTATATATATTTAGGAATTGTCTTAGGAATTTCAATAGAAGAAAGAAATATACTCTATTTTTAAGCGAGAGTTTTTTTTTGTTTTTTTTTCTTTAACAATGTCGTTTTAAATTAAATAATTCACGGCCGCTTGTTTCCTGGAATTTAAATCACTGTTATTACAGTTTTTAGTGTAATGGTGTTTAGAGAAAAAAAATTGCAAAATGGTAAAAGAATAAACAAAAAGAAAAACAAGTATTATGGAAAACAAAGACAAAACATTCTGGATGCGACTGAAACAGTTGTTGTTAGGGAAGGGATTTATACATTTATTCAGAGCATATGAAACAAATAAATACATGAAAAGAGAGATAAAAGTGAGAACAGCAAGACCTTTTTGTTTGTTTTTTGTTTGGTTGCTTGCGTTTTGAGGGGGTATAGAGTGTATGTATATCTGGTCACTCATTTCATTATTCAATAACATTGTTCATGACTTGGTTTATTTTATGGGCAATTAATTATCTTCATCATTTGATAAATTTTGTTTTACGGAATTCACATCAGTGAAAATGATTTCTATTATCAACGCAAAATATCTGGGCCACCACAAGTATTACTATCAGCATCACCACTATCACTAACACCACACGCATCACAATCACCACCACAAACATCACCATTACCGAACGCATTACCATCACCACCACAAGCATCACTATCTCCACCATCACCGACATTAGCATCATCACAAGCATCACTATCCCCACCACCACAAAACCGACCATTATGACAAACGCATTCCTCTCCTGCAGAAGGGGATCGGGTGACGGCACTGAAGGAGGCCGTGAGCTGCCGGAGGGCTCGGGTTCAGAGGGCAGTCCCAGGTCACACGTAGAAGATGGGGGGGGGGGGAGGAGGGGAGGGAAGGGGGAGAAGGAGGGGGGAAAGGCCCAGGTCAGGTCTCAAAGCTGGTTGTTGAATGTTGAAGTGAGGCGGGGGAGGAGATGGAGGAATGTTGGAGGGAAGTTGGGGGTAGTGGGGTAGAAGGGATGGAGGTGGAGGGGGTGAGGGGAAGGATGTGGAGGGGGTAGAGGGAGGGATGGGATTGGAGGGGAGGGATGAGAGGAGAGGAGGGGTGAGAGGGGGGGGAAAGGGAGGGATGGGGTAGAGGCAGTGGAGGGGGCGAAAAAAGGGGGAGGGATGTGGAAAGGAAGAAAGGGAATAGGGTGAAGCTAAGAGCAAGGGAGGGGGCGGGAGGAAGGGATAAAGAATGACGAGGAGGGGAAGGGGAGTCAGAGAGGAATAACGAAAAAGGAGAGTGATGGAAACAAGGGGGAGAGGGACGGATTAAAGTAAGGTAAGAGAAAGGAAAGGAAAAGAGTAAGAGGGAGAGATGACAGGAAAGCTGGGGAGGGGATAGGGAAGGGGAGGAGGGGGGGGGGGACCAGGAAAGGGAGAGGGGAAAAGAAAAATCCCAGGCATATGGAGGGAGACCATTTTGAGAGAGGGGGAGAGCAGAAACTGTGCATGGGAATTTACATGAAGGGTGGGGAGGGTTGGGGTAAAGAGGGGCGGGAACACGTGGGAGAATGAGGAATTTAACATAGGCTAACAAAGCCGATGGAGAGAGGACAGGGAGAGGGGAAGAAGGGTTAAGCATAGATAGATAGATCAAAGTATAGGACGCTAAGCACACAGAGGGAGAGAGAAGGGGAGAGGAAGA
>NC_061850.1:24644139-24649139 GCF_019202785.1 Penaeus chinensis | reverse complement strand
ATAATAATGATAACAATAATAATGATGCTAATAATACAAATAATTCGAGTAATGATGATAATGATTATCATTATTATAGTCATTCTAACAATAGCAATAATGATGATAATATCAATAATTATAGTAACAATATTAATGAAAATAGTAATTATGAAAGTAATAATAACAATGATAATAATAATTATGATAATAATAACAGCAACACAACAACAACAACAACAACAACAACAATAATAATAATAATAATGATAATAATAATGATAATAATAATAAAAGCAATAATAATAACGATGATAGTAGTAGTAGTAATAATAATAATAATAATAATAATAATAATAATAACAATAATATTAATAATATTAATAGTAATAGTAACAAAAAATATATTACAAATAATAGTAATAATAATAATAATAATAATAATAATAATAATAATAATAATAATAATAATAATAATAATAATAATAATAATAATAATAATAATAGCAATAATAGTAATACTAAAAATAAGGATAATAATCATATAAAAAATAATAATAACAATAAAAGCAACAACAACAACAGCAACAGCGTCATTGATAATAATAATAATAATAATTATTATTATAATAACAATAATAATAATAATGATAATAATAATAATAATAATAATAACGATGAAAGTAATGACATAATGATAATGATGATAAAATTAATAATGAAAAAGAATATTGCCATAATAGGACTAAAGATAACAATTATAAGGATTATGATGATTATAATGATAAAAATAATGATAATGATAATAATAAAAGTATTAATATTAATAATCATGATATTTACAATCGAAACAAACACAAACGCTAACATTTCCTTCTATTTTACGGTAGATAACAAAGATAACAAAAACAAACAAACACACACAGAGAAAGGGACTTCTCACCAAACAAAGTTCTAGCCTCGTAGTCATATTTCAGAGTTAATTAACTTCGAAGTAGAGAGGTACAAACAGAGGAGAAAGAGAGGGGGGGGGGGGAGAAGGATACGGGAAGGAAGGGAGGGGGGGGGGAGGGAGAAGGATACGGGAAGGAAGGGGGGGAGGGAGAAGGATACGGGAAGGAAGGGGGGGAGGGGAGAGGGGGAGAAGGATACGGGAAGGAAGGGGGGGGGAGGGGAGGGGGGGAGAAGGATACGGGAAGGAAGGGGGGGGGGGGGGGGGGGGGGAGAAGGATACGGGAAGGAAGGGGGGGGGGAGGGGAGACGGAGGAGGGGGGAGGGAGAAGGATACGGGAAGGAAGGGGGGGAGGGGAGGGGGGGAGAAGGATACGGGAAGGAAGGGGGGGGAGGGGAGGGGGGGAGAAGGATACGGGAAGGAAGGGGGGGGAGGGGAGGGGGGGAGAAGGATACGGGAAGGAAGGGGGGGAGGGGAGGGGGGGAGAAGGATACGGGAAGGAAGGGGGGGGAGGGGAGTGAGAAGGATACGGGAAGGAAGGAAGGGGGGAAGAAAAGAAGAGAGAGGCAAGGGAGAAAGAGAGGGAAGAATATGACGGGAGGAGGGTTAAGGAAAGATAGGGGAGGGAAGAGATAGGTGAAAGAAAGGATAGGGGAGGAGGATAGGGAGGGACGGAGTAGATGGAGAAGGATAGAGGGGAAAGGCTGGGGGAAAGGATAGGAGAAACGGAGAATGAAAAAAATAGAAAGGGGGGAAGAAGAATGTGGGAGGGAGGAGAAGAAAGATAGTGGAAGGAAGAGAGAGAAGGAGAAAGAGAGTAAGGGGAAGGGGGAAGAGAAAAATAAGGAGAAAAGGAGAGAAGAAGGATAGGAAAAGGAGGGGAGATGGATACACTGAGCAATATGATAATAATAGCAATGATATCAATAATAATGATGATGAAAAGATATGATAATAATAATGATAATGGTAACAAAAGTAAAATGATTTTTATGATGGTATGCGGTATGTTGTTTGCTAATGATAGTAATAATAATGATGAAAACAGGAACAGAAGACAAAAAAAACAAGAATGATAATCATTCTTTTCCACCACCGCTAATAACAGAACATCTTTAATACACTTTAAAAGCATTAATTTAAGTGATGTTAATATCAGCAGTAAGGTAATATCAGCAGTAGTGGTAGCAGTAGCAGTGGTAATATTAGCAGTAGTAGTGCATCTTATTTAATTGTGGTAATATCAGCATAGGTGTTAGCAGTAGTACATATAATATTAGCGGTAGTAGTAGTAATGTAAGACATCATGATAGTAGTAGTAGTAGTAGCAATATTAGCCATGGTAGTAATCAGCAGTAGTGGTAGTAGAAGAAGCAATATTAGCAGAAGTAGTACCGATATTAGCAGTAGTGGAAGCAATATTAACAATGGTAGTAATCAGCAGTAGCGGTAGCAGTAGTAGTTGCAATATTAGCAGTAGTAGAAGCAATATTAGCAGTAGTAGAAGCAATATTAGCAGTAGTAGAAGCAATATTAGCAGTAGTAGAAGCAATATTAGCAGTAGTAGAAGCAATATTAGCAGTAGTAGAAGCAATATTAGCAGTAGTAGAAGCAATATTAGCAGTAGTAGAAGCAATATTAGCAGTAGTAGTACCGATATTAGCAGTAGTAGAAGCAATATTAGCAGTAGTAGTACCGATATTAGCAGTAGTAGAAGCAATATTAGCAGTAGTAGTACCGATATTAGCAGTAGTAGAAGCAATATTAGCAGTAGCAGTAGCAATATTAGCAGTAGTGGAAGCAATATTAGCAGTAGTAGAAGCAATATTAGCAGTAGTAGAAGCAATATTAGCAGTAGTAGAAGCAATATTAGCAGTAGTAGTACCGATATTAGCAGTAGTAGAAGCAATATTAGCAGTAGTAGAAGCAATATTAGCAATAGTAGAAGCAATATTAGCAGTAGTAGTAGCAATATTAGCAGTAGGAGTAGTAATATTAGCAATGGTAGTAATCAGCAGTAGTGGTAGCAGTAGTAGTAGCAATATTAGCAGTAGCAGTAGCAATATTAGCAGTAGTGGAAGCAATATTAGCAGTAGTAGAAGCAATATTAGCAATAGTAGAAGCAATATTAGCAGTAGTAGAAGCAATATTAGCAATAGTAGAAGCAATATTAGCAGTAGTAGAAGCAATATTAGCAGTAGTAGAAGCAATATTAACAATGGTAGTAATCAGCAGTAGCGGTAGCAGTAGTAGTAGCAATATTAGCACTAGTAATAGCAATATTATCAGTAATAACACCTATGAGTACCAGAGACCGATGAGCAATTTCTCCCTCCTTCTCATATCTCGCGGCTTTCACAATCTTAACGAAGGGAATAGGCAATTAATTAATCTCTTCATATTAATCTAATCACAAGCGTCATAGATTTGATCGTGTTATTAGAAGCCTTAGAGATGTTCATCTCGTTTATGTATGTATTTCTTTCTTTCTATATCTCCATATCCCCTTTATATGAATAAAATCCTTTATCTTTTGTATATATGTGTGTGTGTGTGTGTGCGTGTGTGTGTGTGTGTGTATGTGTGTGTGTGTGTGTGTGTGTGTATGTGTGTGTGTGTGTAAAATGTGAATGTGTCGCCATAGCACAATGTAAAACGACTGAAAACAACAACAAATATTAGTATGTTAATATGATTTTTAAAATATATAATCATTAATAATGCGGATTTCTTTTCTCTTTCCACCAGCCGCCTTCCTTCCCTCCCGTCGCCTCCTCTCCCTATCCCTTCACACGCCTTCCTTACCCTCGGCTCCCTTTCCTTCCTCTCGCCTCCCTTTCCTCCTTCCCCTTGCCTCCCTTTCCTCCCTCTCGCCTCCCTTTTACTCCTCTCGCCTCCCTTTTACTCCTTTGGTGGTGTGAGGACGTAGGGTATAGAAAGGGGGTTGAGCTGGGGTAAAGGGGGGAGGTTTAAGGAGGAGGGGGGGGGTGATGATGATGACGTGTGGGAGGTTGGATGGGGATGAGGGTGAGAAAGGAGGAGGAGGGAGGTGGATGAGAAAGGGAGGAAGGAGGTGGGGGAGGGGGAGGATGAGAAAGGGGGAAGGAGGGGGGAGGATAAGAAAGGGAAGAAGGAGGTGGGGGAGGGGGAGGATGAGAAAGGGGGAAGGAGGGGGGAGGATGAGAAAGGGAAGAAGGAGGTGGGGGAGGGGGGGGATGAGAAAGGGGGAAGGAGGGGGGGAGGATGAGAAAGGAAGAAGGAGGTGGGGGAGGGGGAGGATGAGAAAGGGGGAAGGAGGGGGGAGGATGAGAAAGGGAAGAAGGAGGTGGGGGGAGGAGGTGGGTGAGAAAGGGGGAAGGAGGGGGGAGGATGAGAAAGGGAAGAAGGAGGTGGGGAGGGGGGAGGATGCGAAATGTAGGGAGGAGGGGGGGAGGAGAAGGGAAGAAGGAGGTGGGGGAGGGGGAAGGATGAGAAAGGGGGAAGGAGGGGGGAGGATGAGAAAGGGAAGAAGGAGGTGGGGGAGGGGGAGGATGAGAAAGGGGGAAGGAGGGGGGAGGATAGAAAGGGAAGAAGGAGGTGGGGGGAGGGGGAGGATGAGAAAGGGGGAAGGAGGGGGGGAGATGAGAAAGGAAGAAGGAGGTGGGGGAGGGGGAGGATGAGAAAGGGGGAAGGAGGGGGGAGGATGAGAAAGGAAGAAGGAGGTGGGGGAGGGGGAGGATGAGAAAGGGGGAAGGAGGGGGAGGAGGATGAGAAAGGGAAGAAGGAGGTGGGGAGAGGAGGGAGAGGATGAGAGAGAAAGGGGGAAGGAGGGGGGAGGATAAGAAAGGGAAGAAGGAGGTGGGGGAGGGGGAGGATGAGAAAGGGGGAAGGAGGGGGGAGGATGAGAAAGGGAAAAAGGAGGTAGGGGAGGAGGTGAGGGTGATATAGGGGGAAGGAGGTGGGAGGGGGAAGAGGATGAGGAAGGGGAGAGGGAGGTGGGAGGGGGTGTGCCTCTTGGTGATTATTCCTTGGCAAATACCTGAGCTGAATTATGAAACAAAGGGTAATTAATTATAATGAGGTATACCGA
>NC_061850.1:24636970-24639039 GCF_019202785.1 Penaeus chinensis | reverse complement strand
AATAAAATAAATTTTCATTACCAAACGCTGCTTCATCTACGTTTCAAGGATTTCTTATCAGATTATGTTTTAACATTCTTATTTACTGTTGTTGTTGTTATTATTATCATTATCATTATCGTTATTATTATTATCATTATTTTTATTATTATTATCATTATTATTATTATCATTATTATTATTGCTATTATTATTATTATTATCATCATCATCATCATCATCATCATCATTAATTATAATAGTTATTATTATTATCATTATTATTATCATTATCTTTATAATTAGTATTAGTTATCAATATTGTGATAATGATAACTGTTATTATCACAAATATTATCATTATCATCACCATTGTCATTATCATTATTATCATTGATATTATAATTATAGTCTATATTATAATAATTATTATTATCATTATCATTATTGTTATTATTATTATTTTTGTTGTTATTTTTACCATTAGCATTATCCTTTTTATTACCATTATTAATATTATAACTTTTTATTATTATTATTATCATTATTATTATCATTATTGTTATTACTATCACCATTATTATGTTCATTATTATAAGCGTTATTATCAGAATTATTATTATTATTATCATTATCATATTATATTATCATTATTGTTGTTGTTATCACCATTATCATATTCATTCATTATCAGTCTTATTATTATTATCACTTTTATTATTATCATTATTATATCACCAATATAACAATTATTACTATGTACTGCTGTTATTTTCGTTATCATTAAAATTAATTATCATATCTTCCACATAAAGCATTGACGAATCATCACAATAAACAGCATTATTATGTCTCTCTCTCTCTCTCTCTCTCTCTCTCTCTCTCTCTCTCTCTCTCTCTCTCTCTCTCTCTCTCTCTCTCTCTCTCTCTCTCTCTCTCTCTCTCTCTCTTTCTCTCTCTTTCTCTCTCTTTCTCTAAAATCTGAAATTCTCTCTTACTCACTCACGTCCCATCTCTCTACTTACCTCTCTATCCATCTATCTATCTCTACACCCCCCCCCCCCAACTCTCTCTCTCTCTCTCTCTCTCTCTCTCTCTCTCTCTCTCTCTCTCTCTCTCTCTCTCTCTCTCTCTCTCTCTCTCTCTTTCTTTCTCTCCCCCGCCTCTCTCTCTCTCTCTCTTTCTCTCTCTCTCTCTCTCTCTCTCTCTCTCTCTCTCTCTCTCTCTCTCTCTCTCTCTCTCTCTCTCTCGTTCCCTCTCCCTTTCCCTCTCTCTCTCTCTCTTTCTCTCCCTTTCTTTCTCTTATTCTCTCTCTCTCTCGTTCCCTCTCCCCCCTCTCCCCCTCTCTCTCTTAAATGCGAGGGTTCGAAAAATAACTTTTGGCGGGAACCGATACATGTAACAGATTTCCCGTTTTCTGTCAAGTAAGTCTGACAGTGATGGATTTTATGTAGATGAAGTTTGCTCTTTCGAAAATAAAGAGAAAACTGACAGTACGGATGGAGAAAGATAGCTCTCTCCATCAATGTCTTTGTATATTTCTATCTATCTATGTATCTCTGTATTCTTTAATTTATCTCTATCTCTCTCACACACATACACAAACACACACACACAAGCACACACACACACAAGCACACAAACGCACAAACACGCACACACACACACAAACAAAAACACAAACGCACAAACACACACACACACACACACACACATACACACACACACACACACAAACACACACACACACAAACGCACGCACGCACATGCACATTTTATTTATTTATTCATATTATTTAAATCTACATTGAATTTAAACTGTGAGTAGAAGAGATATGAATGATATAAAGTAAATTAAGAAAAATGGAAAGAAAAAAAGAAAAGAAGAAAAACATGAAAACAAAATATGGATAAAATAGATGCTCATTTTCAAATACAAATTAATCTTTCAATGGGGAGAGTCGCAACGTTGCGAGAAGGATCTTTTCTGCAACAAGGTTCAAGGTCTAAGATCCGCGAACGACCTGTAATAAAAATAGTTATAATAATAATAAGAAGAAGAATAATAATGATAATAACAATAATTGTAA
>NC_061850.1:24611529-24619029 GCF_019202785.1 Penaeus chinensis | reverse complement strand
AATAAAATTATGATAATGGTAATGATAATAATAGTAATGATAATAATAATAATAATAATAATAGTAATAATGATAACAACAACAACAATAATAATAATATTAATAATAATAACAATAATAATAATAATACTGATAATGATAAAAATACCAATACTAATATTACTACTACTAACAATAATACACAGACGAACAAATAAACCTTAAATAATTAACCACAAGGCAACGAACTATACTTACCGCAAAATATAATTCTACAAATCGAACGCACAAATCAGCCAAATGCACTATGCAACTGATTATTTTGCAAGAGTGGCGGCTTGCATTGATGATAAATTACCTTGGAGAATAACACACACTCCATCACCTCAAAATGGCTGTTATAACAAGGGTAATTACAAAGCTTTCTCATCAATTAATTGTTATTGTGCTGCTCTTTGGGACGCGCTGGGAATGGTTTGTTTGATACTGTTTTGTTATATATATATATATATATATATATATATATATATACAACACATACATACATACATATATATATATAATATGTATATATATATAAATGCATTTATATATGCATATTTACATACATATATGTATATGTATACATATATATGTATATATATACATACACACACACACATATATATATTTATACACACACACACACACACACACACACGCACACACACACACATATATATACAACACATACATACATACATATATATATATATAATATGTATATATATATAAATGCATTTATATATGCATATTTACATACATATATGTATATGTATACATATATATGTATATATATACATACATACACACACATATATATATTTATACACACACACACACACACACACACGCACACACACACACATATGTATACACACACATACACACACATATGTACACACACACACACACACACACACACACATAAATGCATACGCGTATGTGTGTGTGTATATATATATAAATATATGTATTTGTATATATATATGTATGTATTTATGTATGCATATATATACATATATCTATATATATACATCTATACACTCTCACACACACACACACACACACACACACACACACACATATATATATATATATATATATATATATATATACATATATATATATATATATATATATATATATATATATATGGTTAGTGTATGTATATACATATATATGTGTGTGTGTGTGTGTGTGTGTGTGTGTGTGTGTGTGTGAGAGAGAGAGAGAGAGAGAGAGAGAGAGAGAGAGAGAGAAAGAGAGGGAGAGAGAGAGATAGAAAGAGAGAGAGAGAGAGAGAGAGAGAGAGAGAGAGAGAGAGAGAGAGAGAGAGAGAGAGAGAGAGAGAGAGAAAGAGAGAGAGAGAGAGAGAGAGAGAGAGAGAGAGAGAGAGAGAGAGAGAGAGAGAGAGAGAGAGAGAGAGAGAGAGAGAGAGAGAGAGAGAGAGAGAGAGAGAGAGAGAGAGAGAGAGAGAGAGAGAGAGAGTGACAGATAATTGGGTAGATAGATAGACTGAAAGACGAATGCATAGACAGAGAGATAAATGGATAGCCAGACAGAGAGACAAACATATAGGCACTGACTGAAATGTTTAAAGAAAGATGTGTATCTATGTCTATACGAACATGTATGGCTGAAGGGCGAAAACATTGCAGAGTCTGACCAAGAGGATCGAATCTCCTTCGGCAGAATCGGTCTTGCTGTCTCCTACGGTTTAAAGAAGACCCATAAATCCAATGAACTATCCCGGCCCATTACTTTCACTCGTAGACTGGCTGAACCATCGTCGAGAAGGCTGATTGGCGCAGCCTTTCATCTCTATTTCTCTTGTCCAAGTCTGCAGAAGTCGAGATTTTATCGGCTGAGTTTCTGGGATTTTCTTTTACCAAACACCGTGTTGGATCCCTTTTCACTAACGGTTGTCTTTGATCTGATCCTCCACGTCATTTACGAGCATGGAAGGTTTTCTTCTGATGAATATTAGCTCCTTCGTTCACAGCAGAGTTCTTCGTGTTTTGTGCTTTTTTCTCGACGATTCTCCTTGAAGAATTATCTAAATACATCCCCTTCAAGATGGAGAGTTTAGCATGTCGTCTTATCAACCACTCAGTGTGTCAAGAAACTCTCGCGTACGCTTTCTCTTTCCCTTATTCGCCCCACGCTAGAAGAAATGTTCAGTAGTCTCCTTTAGAGTTATCGCCTTCCTACGAAATTTACATTCTTGAAATTATCTGGAACATTTTCAAAAAAGAAAAAGAAAAAAAGATCATTATAATAAGGAAAATCAAACTATTTGGAAAAGGCTGCTTTACCTCTTACTAAAATCATGGACAGAATTCGTGTCGTGAATGAATGAACCTTTGACACCTTTCGAACCCAAACGAGAAGGTTACATTACTTGAAGGTTCGAGGTGGATTTCGAAACGAGCTCGACCGTGACTCTACATTCATGGAGACCGAAACTTAAGATGTGACGAAAGCAATTTACATTAACAAGGGTTCTTCAACGTACGGGTCGCGAGCTGCTCATAAGTAAAATCGATTGATATGGAATTGTTAGATAATGTATATCAGATTTGTGCAGACAGACATGATGTAATGTTCATTACGCAAGCAGATGATTTTATGAGTGTGTGAGTGAGTGTGAGGGGGGGGGATGGATGTATTATATATATGTATATGTGTGTATGTTCGCACTCACACACACACGCGCGCACGTAAAACAGAGACGTGGAGATTGAGTGCGTGTATGTGCCTCCGATGCATCATTCCCGTTTGGTATAAAGGTTGTGATTGATCAGTAACACTAAATCAAATGGAAACAATACATATTGCATTATTGTTTTATTCAATTTATATCGGGGAAATTAATTATCAAAATATTTATATCACAAATGTATATAACTACGGGTTTATTCGCAACTGTAAAAGCAATATATATTGACACAAATACTGCCAAATCAATTGAGTTAAAAATAATAGTCTGGTAGAACTGTTCATCTCTACACGGCGAACTGCATGTACTCACGAAATATACACACATGCGCGCACATTCATTCGTGTGCACCATTTGATAGAAGCTCACTTTCAATGCAGAATTTATCACTGACATTAATGATCACTCATTGCATTTTATATTTTCTTTCAAAGAGATTACGTAATCGATTTACACAAAAATAAATCTGCATTGACAATGTTATCTGAGAACATTTCAGGCAGGTTTTATGAGATCGTTCCAAGCGCCAGAAGAGTTAAAAGGTATCTAAATATGCAAATACATATGTATATGAGTGTATATATATGCATATATATATACATATATATATATATATATATATATATTTGTGTGTGTGTGTGTGTGTGTGTGTGTGTGTGTGTGTGTGTTTGTTAGTGTGTGTGTGTGTGTGTGTGTGTATATATATATGTGTGTGTGTGTGTGTGTGTGTGTGTGTTTAGAGATGGATAGATAGATATTATATATATATATATATATATATATATAGAGAGAGAGAGAGAGAGAGAGAGAGAGAGAGAGAGAGAGAGAGAGAGAGAGAGAGAGAGATATGCATGTATATAGGTGTGTATATATATAAATGTATACACACCACACATACACACACACATACATACATATCTATATATATATTTGATATATATATATATATATTTGATATATATATATTTGTATATATACTTTTACATCAATATCTATATTAATACTACTATATTATTTTTTAACATTACTGCCATAATCATTATTATTATTATTATCATTGTCACATTATTTTCATCATCATCATCATTACTGTCATCATCCTCATCACTTTTATCATTACCATCATTTTCATTATCAGCTTTATTATTTTGTTATCATTATCATCATTATTATCCTCATAAGTATCATTCTCAATATTACCATCATTATCATTACCATTATTGTCGTCATTTCCATCATTATCACCCTTATTATTATAGAAAACACTAAAAAACTTATTTTAAAGGATTTATTTAAAGATCTTGTTATCGAAATTTCATCTTACAGACATCTTGATATCGTTCTTGCAATTGACACAAATTTCAGTAGTAAACGCATCTCTTTTTTTCAATCTACGTTACGTAAATATTTCTACTAATTACTCTAATGGGTGAACTATACTTCCTACAACTCGCTCGTTTGTTCTACCAATCAATGGCCGGCTTTCAACCCTTTAAGTTATTAACGTATGCCTTAAACAAACTACTCTGTAATCTATCTTTGTTCTTGCTAATTTACGTTCAACCTGATGAACTTATATAACCATTGTTCTTCGTGAACTTTGTTATAAATGAACAAGTATGAAGTAATGAATGTATAGTACCTAGTGATATCTGTATTAGCTGTTATACGAACAAGCTAATTTCCAAAGGTTAGGTTAGTATAAAAGATATCGTATTGCAAATAGATAATTTCCCGTCATTTTGATATGCGTTTGCTAAAGGATTGTGCAAATAATGGTCGTGCAGGTTACCATTGCAATTGTAACTTTAATTGATCGCAGTTGATCGAAAAGCGCAGATTTTTTTCACTCAGATATTGTTTTGTTTTTTTTCTTTCATGTTTCCTTCTTTCTATATTTTTTTTCTTGGGGGGGGGGGGAGGGGAGAAGCGCTTTCTCATCATGATCTCATTCATTCATTCAGCGTTTATTTTGCTCTCCATTCAAAATGATACCAAGAATAATGATAATGATTAAGATGATAATGATAATAGTAATAATAATAATAATGATAATAATAATGATAATAATAATAATAATAATAATTAATAATAATAATAATTAATAATAATAATAATAATAATAATAATAATAATAATAATAATAATAATAATAATAATAATAATAAAAACAATAATGATAATAACAACAATAATTATGATAATAATAATAATAGTAATAATAATATAAATAACATTAATTATAATAATAATAATAATACAATAATAATAGATGCAATAATAACGATAATGACAATAATAATAGGAATTTGATGATGATGATACCGATACAGAGAGACAGAAACAATTAAACAAATTCAAATTCAGGGAATGTCCGCATCTATAATAATCACCAAGTCTATATAAACAACTATACAATCACTAAATATGTATCAACACGAAAATGACTGTTTTCCTTTTTTATCTTTGCATACACGTCATTGCGGTTGTGTTGGTGTCGGTGTATTAACACGCGTCAAAAACCAGCAGAGACCAATGCAAATTCAGTATACATTCTATCATCACCAGTGTAAATCATTTCCTTAATCCTATCAGCATGAGAACCAATATATATCTCGTTCAGTTTATATTGTGTAAATGATCACGAGACAATTGAGTCCTGTAAGATTTAGTTATGATGAGGGTTGTTTTCATAAATGTTATTATTTTTTTTCTTAACGGTTCAAACTAGGAGATAAGGAGAGAGGGGAAGATCGAGAAGTGGAGAGAGAGAGAGAGGAAGGGAAGAAAAGGAGGAGGGAAGAAAGGGGGAAGACAGCCACATTTATGTAGAGAGAGCAAGATGTGTGCATATATATATATATATATATATATATATATATATATATATGAAAGGTGATAACACTCTACTGTGTTGATACTATCGTAGAAAAATCCACAATGTAAAACTAGATATATTGAAAGTGAGACTACAGTTTCGGAATCAAGGTGGATTCCGAAACTGTTGTCTCACTTTCAATATATGTGTGTGTGTGTGTGTGTGTGTGTGTGTGTGTGTGTGTGTTTCTGTGTGTGTGTGTGTGTGTGTGTGTGTGTGTGTTTCTGTGTGTGTGTGTGTGTGTGTTCATATGTGTGTGTGTATGTGTGTGTATACATATGTGTGTGTGTGCGTGTGTGTGTGTGTGTGTGTGTGTGTGTGTGTGTGTGTGTGTGTGTACATGTATATATGTGTGTGTGTGTGTGTGTGTATGTATATATATACATATATATGTATATATACATATATATATTGTCTGAATTGAATTTTGAAAGATGACGGTTATATTCTTTCATCACAATAAGTTTCAGTTGAAGTTTATAATCAGTATCCCTGACTAACAACAAAGAAGGGTCAGGTAAGAAGGTCTTTTTTTTATTACCATTATTATTATTGTTACATAAGCCTGCGAAATGCTGCGGTTGATTAGATAGAATTGAATCAGATGACGCCTAGTTCCCTTGCCGACAGACAGATGGCGTCGAAATAATCCAATAATTCCGTCCCATTTTCCGTCTCTCCCTCACGCCATCTGTTGTTTGTGGTCTGACTCTCTTCTTCTCTTCTTTTTCTTCTTTTTGTACTTGCGCAAATCCAGTCTTCCTTCTTCTTCTTCTTTTTCTTCTTCGTCTGTTTTTTTTTTTTTTCCTATTTTCTTTTGTTTTTTGCTTTTCATTTTATTTTCATCTTCATCTTTCTTTTGCCTTCACCCTTTTTAGAAGATGTATCAGTGCCGTGCTCAAATCCAAAAAAAAAAATACAATGGAAAATGGATAAATACGTGAGAAATACAGAAAATGGGCAAAGGATGCAACAAGATGAAGTAACTCTCGTCAACATGAGATCCATTTATATCAACATTTATCTTGATTATCGCGCAATCATTTTCATTCACTCGTATCTTAATTTGAAACTTAATCATCTCTCAGTTGATTAGCTTGTTGAAAGAAATATTAAAGCGAGGTATATGTTTTCTATTCAATCTAATAGTTTTGAATAGGAGCATATCTTTTATCAGTTTTTTAATACTCGAGAATCATATTTTCTAGAATTAACTTATAACTGATTGTAGAAAATGTATCATTCTAAATAAATATAGGTAAACCGGGAGGTATAAATTATATTTTCTTTAAATATTTCTGTTCACTTTTTGAGTCAATAGTGTTTTAGTTTCTTAATTTTGAAAACTTAAAATAAAAAAATAAATAAAAACAGGAGACCACAAATATTACCGTTTAATTTCCATTTTGATAGAAGCTCGTTATGTTTTATTATAATACACTTAAATAAAGACTTTATATACCGGTAATAATCTAACACATGTTTTCAGCTAAATTGATATCAAAGTCTAAATGACAACCCGGTGATGCACTAAACGATTTTTTTCGCTTAAGTTAGGTCAGTTGATGTAAAGTGTACGGCATCTGGAGGCTTGGCGGCGGCATGGGGTTTAAAAACCGACCATTACATGTATATATACATATAAATGGTTTCATATGCATATATATATATTTATATATATATATGTGTGTGTGTGTGTGTGTGTGTGTGTGTTTGTATGTGTGTGTGTATGTGTGTGTGTGTGTGTGATACGTATGTATGTTCCCCTGTGATTGCGCTTGTGGTAGAATACAAATTAGATGTTCATATTTCCTAGCTGCACAAATTACTCCCAGGAATAATGCTTTGTCGGCTTCATACGAATCCATAAAGACCAAGACAT
>NC_061850.1:24601529-24604029 GCF_019202785.1 Penaeus chinensis | reverse complement strand
ATAATGTTTTTTTAATATTAGTAACAGCAAAATAAGATAATGTAAAATATTTCGTAAATCAAAGAAAAGGGTGAACGGGCGAGACGGGCAGTACTCCTAACTGGCTCATTGGTGACTTAGTACAAGTATAGCCATCTATGTGTATAAACAATCAAACAAGTACTAACAGTGGGCAAAGCACGTGTCTACCCGTCGTATCCGTCGGCAAGGGGTTATTATAATGATAATAATAATAATGATAATAATGATAATAATGATAATAATAATAATAACAACATCAACAATAAAGAAAAATATGATTAAATAGAGGATTTATTGCTAATACGAAGGCATGAGGTCATTAAGAGCACTGAAATTCATAAAAAGCAAAACGACCTTTTAGGAAATCTCTTTACGGACCAAACAGGCTTTTTTGTTGTGTATTTGTGGCATATTCGTGTGTTTTCTTGTTCTTGTTCTTCCCTGTGTTATTCTATTTGCAATTTGTTCGACATGAATTCCACACATTTTAATGCATGCAGTAAAGTTAAGTTAAAGCAAAGGGAAATAGATGTTGCTGCCATATATTATATACACTGCAAAAATATACTTTTTAGTTGAAACTGTATAATCGCTGGCTTGTAGAGGGAGAAGCAAAAGGGACTGAATTTGAGCAGGCGTTGGGTAATAATGATAATAATGATAATAATAATAATAATAATGATAATAATAATAATAATAATGATAATAATAACAATAATGATAATAATAATAACAATAACAATAGTAATAATGATAATAATAATACTAATAATTACTATTATAATGATAATAATAATAATGATAATAATGATAATAATGATAATAATAATAATAACAACATCAACAATAAAGAAAAATATGATTGAATAGAGGATTTATTGCTTATACGAAGGCATGAGGTCATTAAGAGCACTGAAATTCATAAAAAGCAAAAATCTAGTCAACCAAAAGACGGCAACATATCAATTAAAAAATCAGCCAGTCGTTTTCTAAAATCATAGACTATAAGCGAATGACACGTGTGTGAATTCACCGGGATGAACTTGCTTTTTATGTATGATGAAAAAAAAAAAGCAAAAGACTGATAAAAATAGTTGAAAATATGAAACGCAAAGAACAGGAGGATAGAAAATGGAATTAAGGTTGTTAATGATGTCGAGAAGAAAATGGCAAGGATTTTAATAGGGGGGACTGACGGAAAGGTTAGATCGAAAGATAGAGGGCGAGAGAGAGATATTTATACAGGGTTTGATGTGAAAATCAGTCTATCTATCCATTTATTAGCCTCTCTCTCTCTCTCTCTCTCTCTCTCTCTCTCTCTCTCTCTCTCTCTCTCTCTCTCTCTCTCTCTCTCTATCTATCTCTCTCTCTCTCTCTCACTCAATCTCTCTCTCACTCAATCTCTCTCTCTCTCTCTCTCTCACTCTCTCACTCTCTCTCTCTCTCTCTCTCTCTCTCTCTCTCTCTCTCTCTCTCTCTCTCTCTCTCTCTCTCTCCCTCTCTCTCTCTCTCTCTCTCTCTCTCTCTCTCTCTCTCTCTCTCTCTCTCTCTCTCTCTCTCTCGCTCTCGCTCTCCCTCCCTCTTTCTCTCTCTCTCTCTGTATGTTTCTTAATAGAAATGAGGAACATCCCACGCACCAGCTAAAAGTTAAAATACTGAACCAGACATACAGCTTGCTATTTACAAAAATATCCCGTGTGAGGAGACAGAAGAAGGCGTAAAAGCGTGACTGCGTGGGATATATACCGAAGCAGGAATGGCAAATTGGAAAAGATGAAGAAGAAAAACGTCGCCATTGCATCTGAATTAGATATTATCTTTCGAATTCGAAACATAAGACAAATATATATTCAGAGAACGTGAATTTCCACATTTATAGTTTGAACTTATATTCAATTTTAATCTCCGTTTTCTTCTTAAGAAATTATCTCCGTAAAATCTTCCTAAATCATCTCCCACTTATATATTTCTACTTAAGATTTTTTCTCTTAACCTATTCGTACATTACCGAAAATGTACAATAATCTACCCTAATAAAATTTCAGTAATTTCTCTTTTTTTCCGTAGAGTAATTAAGAAACAAGACAACGAGCTAAGCAAGAAAACAAACCAAGTAACAAACAATTTATTTAATTACCAAATAAAACAAGAAATTGATAGACCGAGAAATGACTCAATAAGCCAAAAAAAAAAAAAAAAAGGAAAAAAAAATCCGATTATCAAATAAAGAAACTAACCATTTAACTCCTAAAATAGATTACCAGGCAATTAACCAGTGAGCTAAAAAAACTAACCAATTACCTAATAGACAAAAAACAGTTACCCCAGAAGAACTACGAATACAATAAATGTGCCAATTAAATAATAAATTAAGAAACGAACCAGTTATCCAATAATACAATGAATCAAACAATTAACCGGTAAACCAAGAAATGTACCAACAAACCAATAAACCGACCAATTATCCGGTAAACCCAAC
>NC_061850.1:24584029-24586529 GCF_019202785.1 Penaeus chinensis | reverse complement strand
GCGTGGGTGAATGTGTGTGTGTGTGTGTCTGTATTTTTGCATATCTTTTTATTCCTTTTTGTCTTTGTTGTTGTTTTTGCTCTCTCTCTCTCTCTCTCTCTCTCTCTCTCTCTCTCTCTCTCTCTCCTCTCTCTCTCTCTCTCTCTCTCTCTCTCTCTCTCTCTCTCTCCTTCCTTTTCTCCTCCCCTCCTTCCTTCCCACCTCCCATCTTCTTCCTCTCCCTCCCCATTCTCCCTCCTTCTCTTCGCCTCCTGTTTATCCGCAAGATTTCTTCTGGATTTTCCTCCTTTATGCAACTGTCTCTTCAGATGCAGTTTCCATTGCAAACATGTTGCATGTAATGGCTGCAGTAACGGTGTTATTCTGAGTCCCAGGTGTTTTTGTACCTGATAAAAGGTCCTTTACTTTCACGATAATGACTTCGATATAATTTTAGATTTGGGTAAAAACATTATCAGAGGCAGGGATGCTGTTGGGTATTCTATCTTATTTCATCTCGTTTTATTATCATCTGTTACTGACTGTGGTAATGGTACTAGTCGTAATGATAATGGTGATGATAGTGATAATAATGATGACGATAATAATAATGATGATGATGATGGTGATAATAATAATAATAATAATGATAATGATAATAATAATGATGATGATAATAATAATAATAATAGTGATGATGATGATGTTTACAGAGATTATTATGATAACTGTAATCATAATGATAATAGTAATGATGATAATAATAAAATAGAAGTAATACTAATAACAGTATGGTAACAGAAATTATTATGAATATTATAATGATAGAGTTTTAGTAATGATAATGATAATAACCACTATAGTAATAATGCTAACAACAACAACAATAACAGATATAACAATCAATAATAGTATTACATATATCTATTTAGATACAAGTATACTCAAAGATAAAAGATTCTGTTTAGATTTTATCCTTCCAGACGCTCCTTTCAAAAAGACAAAAACAAAACAAAAGACAAAAAAAGAACTAAAAAAAACCTTTAAACAAAGGAAGTATCTTTTTTTTTCAAAAAGTAAAAAGAAAAAGAAGGAAAAAAACAAGAGAAGGAACAAAAAAATCTTAACAATAAGATCGGGAAAAATAAAACAATAAAGATCAAGAAAAGACAAATAATTAAAAAATAATCAAAAAAATAAAAGAAAGCAATATCCAACAAATAAGCAAAACCACACACAAAAAAAATAAAAAACCGCACAAAAAAAAAAATCCGTAAATCAAAAGACGTTAAAAAAAAAGAAAATGAACAAATGAACAAATAAAAATGAAAATAAAAATTCGAAACAAGCGAAGGAAAAAAAAAAAGGAAAATAAATCGGCATTCCCAGGGGACAGATCACCTCCTCGTCCATTCGCTCGTCTGCTGCTCCGTCTGAGGCACGGAACTTGTGATAAGTTATGTCTCTCCTTTATTGACTCTTTCTTCTGCTTGCTTCTTCTCTCTTTCGCTCCTTGTGGGTCTTATTTTTTTCTTTCTCTCTCTCTTTCTTTTTCGTTTTGTTTTTCGCTGTCTGGATGCTGTTTCTCTTTATCTTCATCTCTCTCTCCATTTGTCTCTATTTATCTTCTTTCTGTCTGTCTACCAGACAGACAAATACACACACACACACACACACACACACACATATATATATATATATATATATATATATATATATATATATATATATATATATATATATACATATATATATATATATACACATATGTATATACATATATATATATACATATATATATATATATATATACATATATATATATGTTTGTCTGTCTGTCTGTCTGACTGTCTGTCTGTCTGTCTTTATCTATCTTCTCTTGCCTTCTCATCTCGTCTCTTCTCATTTTTTTCTTCTCTTCTCTTCTCTACTCTTCTCTTCTCTTATCTCTATATATCCCAATCTCTTTTTCCCTCTTTCGTCTCTTACTGCTAGTATTTCTCCTCTTCTCCCTCTTCCCAGTTTTGTCTCTTCCCCTTTCTTCGCCGCCATTCCTCTCTTCTCCTCTACTTTTCTCTGTCTCTCCTCATACTCCTTCTCTCTCCTCCCAAATTCTCTCCTCTTCTCTGCCTCTTCTTCCTTCTATGGCTCTCTTCTTCTCTTTCTCGTCTCTTTTTTCTCTCTCTCCTTTATCTGTCTCTTATCTCTCTTCATTTATCTTATTCTTTTTTCTCTCTCTTCTCTTTCTCTGTCTTTTTTCCCTCTTTTACTATCTTTCTCTTCTCTATCTCTTCCCTTGTTCGGTCTCTTTTCTCTCTCCTCCCTTTCCCTGTCTCTCTTCTCTATCTTCTCCTTTTCTTTCCCTTTTCTCTTTCTTTCTCCTTTCTTTTTTTTTCCTTTTCTCTCTTCCCTTTCTCTGCCATTTTCTTTGTCTTTCTTTTCTCTCTCATATCTTTTTCTGTCACCTTTCTCTCTCTCTCTTTTATTCTCTCTTCCATTTCCTTGTCTCTTTTCTCTATCT
>NC_061850.1:24571529-24574029 GCF_019202785.1 Penaeus chinensis | reverse complement strand
AATGAGGTTGGGGAGGTGGTGTTGTATCAGGAGGGGTGTCGGGAGGTAGAGGGTCTGGGGAAGAGGGTACTTGTGACATGAGGGTTTCACGTGTGTATCCAGGGGGGAGTGGAAGGGATAGAGGGGATAGTGGGAGGGTTAATATAGGTGGGGCTGGAGTCAGGGGGAATGGGTTTTGTTGGGATGGGGTAGGAGGATTGGGTGTAGGGAGAATATGAGTAGGAGGAGGATGGATATCGGCAGTTACTTTGAGTGTGGAGGGAGCGGGAGTTGTAGAATTTGAAGGTGGATGAGTATTAGTTTGGGAATTGATTATGTAGTTCTGGATATCTTCAAGAGTTTCTGTAGTGGAGTTGGTTGGGGAGTTTTGTGAGATAAAGGTTTTCTTGTGAGGGGGGGGGGGGGGAGAGAAGTCTGGTGTCTGAATAGGGGCAAAGGAAGGTGGAGGTGATTGTGAGGTAGGGGAAGAGGGGGTGGAACGTTTATTCTGTCTGCTGCGGGTAGTGCGGGGAGGGAGAGGGGAAGGTGTTGGGGCTGTAGTAGAGATTGGGGTGTCTGGATTTAGGATAGCAAAAGAATTTGATTGGGTAGAGATTGGAGTGTCTGGGTTTAGGATGGCAAAATAATTTGACTGGGGAAGGTAGGAGGTAGAAGAGGGGAAGTTAGATGGAGGGGGGTTGGGTTTAGGAGAGGGTGTAGGAGCTTGGGAGGTAGGGGGATTGGCAGAGTGAGCGACATTACTGGAGTAGGGGGTAAGAGAAAAGCCTTGTCGACGTGCTTCCTGTTTGGCTTCACGTAGAGTTAGTCCAAGTCTGAATCTGAGAGTTGCTACCTCAGACTCAAATTTGTAGGTGGGGGAGCCTCTATAAAATACATTATGGGGGCCGCCACAGTTTGCACATGTGCGTGATTGTGCAGAGCAATTTGATCGAGTATGGCCAGGTTGGGCACATAGCGGGGATCTGGCTGTGGAACGGCAATGTTTGGCAGGATGTCCTAAATGCCAACAATTTTGGCACTGACGAGGAGTAGGTTGGTATGGTCGGACAGGTAGGGATTCCCTACCTATGTAAACATTTCAGGGAAGGTCCTGTCTACGGAAAGTAATTTTGGCAATGTTGATGGATTTCTTACGATTTCCTCTGGGAGGAATGGAGTAGCATTGTACATATGTTGCATCATAGTCTGTGAGACAAGCGAGTAAGTCCTCTCCACAATCTGACCATTCTTTGTCATGGATTGGGCAATCTGTTGGGGAGATAGAGACAGTTCCAGTGTGAGTATTGAGGGTTGGATGAGGTTCTGTAGGGATGGGATTACCACATAGATCAGTTAGTTTTGTTAATGCTATAGCTTCGTTTTCAGTTGTTACTGTGACGAGACGGGAGTGGTCGCGTCGGCTACGGAAAGAGACTTTGCCTACTTGTTTTTGGAGGCATTGTTGGAAGAGGAGGGTGTTTTGAGAGTAGGGAGCTGTGGGAGGGATCACGAAAAATCGGTCCCATTTGGCTGGGCTAAATAGAATATTTAGGATTCTTGTAGAGGTGGTGGTAGTAGAAGTGCGGGGACGTGTGGAGGAGGGAGTAGTGTTGAGGGGGGTAGTGTTACGGGGAGGTGGGCAATAAGGTTGTAAGGTAGTAATCAGGGGAGATGGGATGGTTGATGAAGAAGGTTGTGGGAGTAAAGGTGTTGAAGTTGAGCATGTTGGGAGAGTAGAAATGTCTCCTGGGGGTTGGTTGTTGATTTGGGTTGATACTGTACTAGTATGCATTAATGATGGGGGAGTTGTTGCAGTCTTCGGAGCCGTGGTCAAAGGAGAGCTGGGATTGGGGCTATTTGATAAAGGGGCAAGCCTTATTGCCCCTAAGATTGGGGTTATGTCTTCATTATTGGCCATGATAAGCCTGGAGTATGTTGGGGAAAAAAATAGTCCACCCCTCAGGGTCCCCTTGAGGGGTAAGGGCCAGGTATGGCAGGGGAATACCGTGCCCATGGTTCCCTCAGGCCGTTCAGGACTGACATAAAGTCAGCCTTTCATCCTTTCAGCACGGCTCTCACACCTTAGGAGGTGGATAGTAGAAGGGATTGATGAAGAAACTGAAACGAAAAGTATGAATGGGAAAAAAGACTATGCAAAATTAGTTGAGTCGATGGCTGAGTCCCAAGGTTGAGGAGTTCCCCATCATTGGGTCTCAGTCTTCGAAGGATTGGGGGGGGATTATTATTATTAGTAGTAGTAGTAGTATTACTATTATTATTATTATCATTATTATTATTATTATCATTATTATAATTATCATTACGATGTTCATCATCAGCATCATTACCATAATTGTTGTTGCTGTTATAATCACCATCTTCTTTATCATTGTTATTGTTATCCTTGCCATTGTTAATAATGTTATCATTATCTTTGTTAATATTATTACTATTATCATTGTTGGTACTTCTGTCATCGCCATCATTATGATCACTTCTATTATCATTATTATTTTTATCA
>NC_061850.1:24559029-24561529 GCF_019202785.1 Penaeus chinensis | reverse complement strand
TAACTGCCTATCACACACACACACACACACTCACTCACACACACACACACACACACACACACACACACACACACACACACACACACACACACACACACACACACATATATATACAACACACACACACACACACACACACACACACACACACACACACACATACACACACACACACACACACACACACACACACACACAGATACACACACACACACACACACACAATGAATATTGAATATTGAGAAGGATGCGTGTGTGCACGTATCTATGTGTATGTTTATGTGTATGTTTATGTATGTTTATGTGTATGTTTATGTGTATGTTTATGTGTATGTTTATGTGTATGTTTATGTGTATGTTTATGTGTACGTGTATGTGTACATATACATGAACTTTTATGTTTATGTGTACATGTTCGTGTGAGTGTAAGTGTATGTAAGTACATGAAAGTGTATGTAAGGGTAATGTATGTGGACGTGGACAAGAGCGAGAGAGTGGGCGTCAGAATGGGCGTACGTGTTTGCGTGTGTTCTCTTGGACACGAGTTTGTTTATGAATGAATGAATGAATAATGATGCCACACGATTCACCCACTTCCTGCAACATACACATCTTGTACGTATATCATCTCTCACTTACGCATCTTCCCCTGTTCTTTTCTTTTCCTCTTCATAAGGATTTCCGTTTCTTTTCTTCCCTCCGCCTTAATTTCGTCTCTTCTCCATTCCCTTGACTTGGAGGTCATGAATGCAGTCACTTGTTCGTTTCATGAGACGAGGGAACAGCATTAAATGTATTCAGGTCATGTGTACTGTCTCGTTCAAAGAGTCTGTGCAATGGCGTCCCAAAAGTGCTTGGAAACTGCACAACAAAGTGGATTGTATCAGAGTTATTACTATCCGCATTTGGTTTGTCATTACTACTATCCGGCGTCTCCTTGAAGCCACCACGACGGCTCCGCTGGCCGGACGCCCGCCCCGCGAGGCGAAGGTCACTCGTCGTCGTCTTCTTCCGCGGCGCCCTCGGGCTCGCGGGCTCAGCCGTCGCCCGTGTCGGCTTCCTTCACGGGCAGCGGCAGGTGGGCCACGAGGGCGTTGGAGCCCTGCAGCCGCGGGTCGGTCATCCACGCCGGCTGCTGCGCCCCGGGGTGGTGCGCGTGGGGGTGCTCCACCCGCGAGAGGCTCCCCAGCGGGAACTGGTAGGCGTCGACGGGGCGGTGCAGCTGCTGCTCCACCCTGGCCAGGCCCTCGTGGCGGTGGTAGGCGTCCATCATGGGGTGCGGCAGCGGGTGGTGCTCCATGCGGGACAGGCTCTCCAGGTGCAGGTGGTAGTTGTCCACGGGCTGCTGCAGCGGCTGCTCCAGGCGCGCCATGCTGCCGTGGTGCGGGTGGTAGCTGTTGACCGGCGGCGGCAGCGCCTGCTCGGGCCGCGACATGTGCTCCCGCACCTGGTAGTCGTCGCCGGGCTGCGCCGCCGCCGGATCCACGCGCGACAGGTCCTCCAGCTGCAGGCGGTACGCGTCGAGGTGGTCCTGCGACGGCTCCTCCTCCTTCGGCACGGTCTCCGGGATGGACTGGCGCCGCGCCCGCCGCGCCGCCGCCGCCGCCGCCACCGCCGCCCGGTGCGCCTTCAGCTCGTCGTCGCTCATCTTCTCCCGCTCGCGGCGCCGCAGCTCCCGCCGGGCCTGTGCGGCGGCCGCGCGTCGCGCCCGCAGCTCCTCGTCAGACATCTTCTCTCGCTCTTTCCGCCGCGCCTCCCGCTGCGCCGCGGCGATGGCGGCCTTGTGTTCCCGCAGCTGTTCCTCCGACATGCCCTCGCGGGCGCGCTTGCGGAGGTCCCTCTGCGCCGCCGCCACCGCCGCGCGCCGCGCCTTCAGCTCCTCCTCCGTCATCCTCTCCCTGGCGCGGCGCCGCAGCTCGCGCTGGGCGGCCGCGATGGCCGCCTTGTGCTCCATCAGCTGCTCCTCCGTCATGCTCTCGCGCGCCCGCTTGCGCAGCTCGCGCTGGGCCGCCGCCACGGCCGCGCGCCGCTGCTTGAGCTCGTCCTCAGACATCCTCTCCTGCGCGCGGCGCCGCAGCTCCCTCTGCGCCGCCGCCACCGCCGCCCGGTGCTCCCGCAGCTCCTCATCCGTCATCCGGTCCCGCGCGCGCCGCCGGAGCTCCCGCTGCGCCGCCGCCACCATCGCCCGGTGCGCCGCCAGCTCCTCCGGCGTCATGTTCTCCCGCGCGCGCCGCCGCAGCTCCCTCTGGGCCGCCGCCGCCGCCGCCCGCCGCGCCCGAAGCTCCTCCTCACTCATGCTCTCCTGCCGAAGCTGCCTCCGCATCCTGCACAGCGCCGCCATCAGCGCCCGCTGAGCGCGGATCTCCTCCTCCGTCATGTTCTCCCGCTTCAGGCGCCGGTACTCCTTCTTGATCTTCGCCGCCGCCTTCTGCCGCCGCTGCGCCGCTTCCTCGCTGGAGAGGTGGCCCTCCGGCGCGCAGTGGTCGCGCGAGTAGTCGGC
>NC_061850.1:24554029-24556529 GCF_019202785.1 Penaeus chinensis | reverse complement strand
GTGGTGAGTGGTGGAGAGGAAGAGTTGGAGAAGGAGGTGGTGAGTGGTGGAGAGGAAGAGTTGGAGAAGGAGGTGGTGAGTGGTGGAGAGGAAGAGTTGGAGAAGGAGGTGGTGAGTGGTGGAGAGGAAGAGTTGGAGAGGGAGGTGGTGAGTGGTGGAGAGAAGAGTTGGAGAGGGAGGTGGTGAGTGGTGGAGACGAAGAGTTGGAGAAGAGGTGGTGAGTGGTGGAGAGAAGAGTTGGAGAAGG
Source organism: Penaeus chinensis (assembly GCF_019202785.1). Classification (NCBI taxonomy): domain Eukaryota; kingdom Metazoa; phylum Arthropoda; class Malacostraca; order Decapoda; family Penaeidae; genus Penaeus; species Penaeus chinensis. The sequence continues at coordinate 24,556,282 of NC_061850.1, read as the reverse complement.
AGGTGGTGAGTGGGTGAGAGAAGAGTTGGAGAGGGAGGTGGTGAGTGGTGGAGAGAAGAGTTGGAGAAGGAGGTGGTGAGTGGTGGAGAGGAAGAGTTGGAGAGGGAGGTGGTGAGTGGTGATGAAGAGTTGGAGAGGATGGTGGTGAGTGGTGGAGAAGAAGAGTTGGAGAGGGAGGTGGTGAGTGGTGCTATGAAGAGTTGGAGAAGGAGGTGGTGATGGTGGAGAAGAAGAGATGGAGAGGGAGGTGGGTGAGTGGTGAGAGAAGAGTTGGAGAAGGAGGTGGTGAGTGGTGAATGAAGATGTGGACGAGGGAGGTGCGTTAGTGACGCTGAGTGGAGAGGAAGAGTTGTGATGAAGAGTTGAGTGGTGAGTGGTGATGAAGAGTTTGGAGAGGAGGTGGTGAGGTGGTGATGAAGAGATGGAGAAGGAGGTGGTGAGTGTGATGAGAGATGGAGAAGAGTTGGAGAGGGAGGACAGAGTGGGAGGGGTGAGTGGTGATGAAGATGTAGAGGGAGGTGCGTGAGTGAGTGGAGACGAAGAGTTGGAGAGGAGGTGGTGAGTGGTGGAGTGGGAGAGTTGGAGAAGGAGGTGGTGAGTGGTGATGAAGAGTTGGAGAGGGAGGTGGTGAGTGGTGATGAAGAGTTGGAGGAGGGAGGTGGTGAGTGGTGATGAAGAGTTGGAGAGGGAGTGGTGAGTGGTGGAGAGGAAGAGTTGGAGAAGGAGGTGGTGAGTGGTGATGAAGAGTTGGAGAGGGAGGCTGGTGAGTGGTGATGAAGAGTTGGAGATGAAGAGTTGGAGAGGGAGGTGGTGTGAGTGGTGGAGAGGAAGAGTTGGAGAGGGAGGTGGTGAGTGGTGGAGAGGAAGAGTTGGAGAGGGAGCTGGTGACGTGGTGGAGAGGAAGAGTTGGAGAGGGAGGTGGTGAAGTGGTGATGAAGAGTTGGAGAGGGAGGCGGTGAGTGGTGAAGAAGAGTTGGAGAGGGAGATGGTGAGTGGTGGAGAGGAAGAGTTGGAGAAGAGGTGGTGAGTGGTGGAGACGAAGAGTTGGAGAGGGAGGTGGTGAGTGTTGGAGAGGAAGAGTTGGAGAGGGAGGTGGTGAGTGGTGGAGACGAAGAGTTGGAGAAAGAGGTGGTGAGTGGTGGAGACGAAGAGTTGGAGAAGGAGGTGGTGAGTGGTGGAGACGAAGAGTTGGAGAGGGAGGTGGTGAGTGGTGATGAAGAGTTGGAGAGGGAGGTGGTGAGTGGTGGAGAGGAAGAGTTGGAGAGGGAGGTGGTGAGTGGTGATGAAGAGTTGGAGATGAAGAGTTGGAGAGGGAGGTGGTGAGTGGTGATGAAGAGTTGGAGAGGGAGGTGGTGAGTGGTGATGAAGAGTTGGAGATGAAGAGTTGGAGAGGGAGGTGGTGAGTGGTGGAGAGGAAGAGTTGGAGAGGGAGGTGGTGAGTGGTGGAGAGGAAGAGTTGGAGAGGGAGATGGTGAGTGGTGGAGAGGAAGAGTTGGAGAGGGAGGTGGTGAGTGGTGATGAAGAGTTGGAGAGGGAGGCGGTGAGTGGTGAAGAAGAGTTGGAGAGGGAGATGGTGAGTGGTGGAGAGGAAGAGTTGGAGAAAGAGGTGGTGAGTGGTGGAGACGAAGAGTTGGAGAGGGAGGTGGTGAGTGTTGGAGATGAAGAGTTGGAGAGGGACGTGATGAGTGGTGGAGACGAGGAGTTGGAGAAGGAGGTGGTGAGTGGTGGAGACGAAGAGTTGGAGAAGGAGGTGGTGAGTGGTGGAGAGGAAGAGTTGGAGAGGGAGGTGGTGAGTGGTGATGAAGAGTTGGAGAGGGAGGTGGTGAGTGGTGATGAAGAGTTGGAGATGAAGAGTTGGAGAGGGAGGTGGTGAGTGGTGGAGAGGAAGAGTTGGAGAGGGAGGTGGTGAGTGGTGGAGAGGAAGAGTTGGAGAGGGAGATGGTGAGTGGTGGAGAGGAAGAGTTGGAGAGGGAGGTGGTGAGTGGTGATGAAGAGTTGGAGAGGGAGGCGGTGAGTGGTGAAGAAGAGTTGGAGAGGGAGATGGTGAGTGGTGGAGAGGAAGAGTTGGAGAAAGAGGTGGTGAGTGGTGGAGACGAAGAGTTGGAGAGGGAGGTGGTGAGTGTTGGAGATGAAGAGTTGGAGAGGGACGTGATGAGTGGTGGAGACGAAGAGTTGGAGAAGGAGGTGGTGAGTGGTGGAGACGAAGAGTTGGAGAAGGAGGTGGTGAGTGGTGGAGAGGAAGAGTTGGAGAGG
>NC_061850.1:24541529-24549029 GCF_019202785.1 Penaeus chinensis | reverse complement strand
TCTCTCTTGGACAGATCAGTTCATCTTTCTGGATTTTCAGACACATGTTCCTGCATATCCTTTGATCCCCTAACACAGGAATACATTTAAAGAATATATGCTTGGGCTTACATGCCATGTCTACAGCTAAGCCGTATCAAAATTGCAAGTCTATACCTTACTGTTGCCTCATGAATGCCTCATTATTATTGGAACTTTCTATGGCAGAATGATGCCTCATGACCTAGAATAAAACTGGTGTTTTCATGAGAGAATGCAAGAACCAGATTTGTAAAAATAATCTCAAAATTGCAAAATCCTCATAACTGAGCATTTACTACATTAACAATAGACTTCCTTGCCATAATGAACAAAATTACAAAATGTATTCTGACATCAATAACAAGTATGATGAATAATTTTCTAGAGAAATCACCTTATTATACATAGGTCAAATAACATCATTTTCTCATTTATTTAAAAAATATATAAAAACCTTTAATATTTATATTTTCCTTACAGAATACATATGGTCAAAATAAATCACTATGCAAACTGAGGCTTTTATAGTCAAGGAAAGTATTTTCACTGATAGCTACAAGGATTAACCATGGAAGAAAAGAGCAAAAAAAGTGGGAAAAAAAGTACAGGTGAGGATCCCATACTCTTCAGAATATCATTCATGGAATCTTAACCTCTCTATCATCATTACTTCCATATAAGGTTTTACTTATTTTTCTACTTCTTAGGTCCATAACTAATTTGCTTTTTTCTTTCTTTCTTTCTTTTGAAACAACATCAATATCCTAATTATCTTTATAATTTCCTTTTCAAATTGTGCAAGTGATCAAAACTCAGAAAATAGAATGATATCAAATCCATGGTCAAGCTGGAAAGTGAATTACTTCTATTGACAGTTTAGTGACTCCAGATATATTGCAATGCACATCCATACTTACTTTCAAATTTCAACTTTTACCACTCACAAAAAATACTAAATAAAAGATTAACATAAAATAGAAAGTAAAAAGAAGTGAAACAAATATATGAAAAACTTAGTCAATAAATCTAAATAAATAATGATAAACTAATGACTTAACTTATATCAAACCCCTTTTCATCATTTTACCTGAGATACCTAACCAAATCAGGACCATATCATAATTGCATTAAAAAATTGGCACACTAGACTAACAATATCTTCCTCATATAAGAGAAAATATAAGTTTTCATGACATATGTTGTACAATAAAACTTCTGAACTATCTAAAAGTAAAGCTAAAGGAAGACGACTCGGCTCCATGGTGGTCTACCATGTCTGTGAACAAAATAATGCTTGTCATGGCTTCTTTCCCTTAATTTTTATTTCCGATAAAATCATCTGATACTTTCTACCTTGTCCTTAATATCCCAACAATAAGATTAATATTCAGAACTAAAATAAAATGCAACCAAATAAGTTTATATTTGCCTATGATTTACACACTAGTTACAAAAGAAAAATATTGAACTTTAATGCAATAGCACTTGGAATGTATATAAATTCCATTATACATCTTGTAACATTGAACTACAGAACAAATGTAAAAATATAAGATTTATTTTTTTCATTCACTGTTCTTTGTTTGATGTGTTTGCTTGTCTGTGTTTGAGTCCGATTCTGTGCCTGTATCTGTGTCTGTGTGAACTTTACCAAAAACTAACCATTAACAAAACATTATAGTCACTGGTATATGTGAGGAATTATATACATTCTTATTGTTATTGCTTCTTAAATCAGATAAAAAGCCAACTAAAATTATCAACAACTAAAATACTATTTTCACATCTATGAGTTTTGCTTCATGTCTGACTATGAACTTCAAATCAAAACAGTTTCTAGACTACCTACTTTAAAAAGTAATGATCGATTGAATTGAATTGACTATAAAAAAAAAATCCACCAATAACCACTGAACAGAAAAAGTAGATGACAATGTGTTGCTTAGCTGAACAACCTTACTAAAAATTTCTCAGAAGTTAGTCTTCTGTCAATTTAAAGTAAGCTTATGATTACATGATTGACAATAATAATAATAATAATAATAATAATAATAATAATAATAATAATAATAATAATGCCTTTTACCTACTGATACTGGGAGGGTATAAGCACAGATCCCAATCCAATCAATTTGGGTTTGACATTTTTGTTTAGACATTTAAAGGCTCCAGGATTGTCAAGATATGAAGACTTCTCATCTGTATGCCCTTTTCTTTTCTTTTTTTTTATTACTATTAGTATTGTTCCTATTATAATATTTATAAGTTTAATAATAATAGTAATAACAATGACAATAATAATACTGATTGGGGTAATCGGGTGATGTAAGACAGATATACTGACTTTCTGGTGACTAAGTGATTCATTCATTTGAAAAACAAAATTACTGTGGGGCAGGATACACGACTTGCACCATTGGGTTAAAGTAAGCTTATGGGGAAATGGTTAACCCAATGCTGCCAGGAAAATCTAGTGTTCCCTGTAGTTTAGCTTTGCAAAATGTCCCCACACATAGATGGTTCCACAGAGGAGTCAATTAGTAGACCTCATTACCTCACCCGATTTCACCTTTCCTTTTGGTTTCAGGAAAAATGTTTTCTTACAAAATGCTATCAATATTATTATTATCTGATGTTATAATTATGATATTATTATTAACATTACTTAAGCACTATAAGATAAAATAGGTTTTTCAAAAAAAAACAATAAAAAGGGTAAACAGGTGAGACAAGTATTCCTAGTAATCAACTTCTTGGTGTCTAAGTACTTGTAGAACTGCCTACATTGAAGACAATTACGAACTTAACTCACAGTGAGCATGGCATGTATGTACATACAATCCCGGTGGAAGAGGATTGATAATAATGATAATGAAAATAACTAAAATTTTAACAAAATAATGGTTGGAAATGCAACTAATCATATTTCACACCAAGTTAATAAGTTTTACTTCTATGTTTTGCTTACTTCAAATTGTCTTTGGTGATTCAACCTTAGCGAACCCTCCCTTTATTTCAACTCCTCAAGGAAGACAGTCACACAATGAAAGTACATTTTTAGCAACCTTATTTATTGTTTAATCTATTCTTTATAATTTGGCATGAATGGTTAGCTATTTTCTAAACAATTAAAATACAAAAATGAAATGAATGATATGAGATCATTCTTCCTTGTGCTTAATGAGTTATTCAACCCAATATTGTATATTGTTTGCCTATCTTTTATATATATTCTTTTTTTTTTTTTATAAATCTGCTGAACATCATGTGGTTGGGAAGAAAAGGATCTATCTACTTATATCTACCTATCAAATAAATATCACACAAAATAATTCAATTTTTCTTTATGTCTACCAATTTAAAAAAAATCACAGAAATTAACAAAATATATCCTTTAGAAATTATAACAGGTCAAATTCTTTTTAGCACCCAAAATATGTTTCACATACTTTCCTATAACTATCACATATATACGTACAAATACTTCACATCTCCCTAAACTGCATAAAGTTAAGATAATTAATTAAACTAAGGAAATACACAGGGGTTGCAACATCTAAATATATCATCATTTGAGATTAATCTGATACACACCTTTTACCTTTGCATTCACAGGAATTTCATGTTTCATGAATTTTGCAAGGATATCTAATCCAGGACAGACAACAAACATTATTCCTTGTGGAAACCCTGGTTAAAAACAGGTTTACAGAGGTTGTCAGAGCAAGGCATCCTTTTTATCCTCATATCTGAAAATATCTTTAATCTGGAATGACATGCAGTCTGTAAGGGCGATCATGTACTATGTCATCTCTCATTCCATTTCCAAGTACTAAACCCTGTTTTTTACTCTCACAATACCTTGGCACATTCCTACAAGCTGTAACCTAACCTATTTCTGTATCACAAAAGTTGACTTTCACCATTCACTACTAAACAGTGAGATTATCTTGAATAGTATATGATACCTTGGTATAGCTTGAGATATTAAATTATCCTTAGATATTCTCATGATTTCAAATTCAAACACCTTAAAGCTTCTAATACTTATACCTTTCCATTCAATGTTTCTATTCCAAAAACACAACAACTATATACTTTGCAAGTACATAACCTGAGCCCAACGTCTCCTCAAATAAACTTTATAAAGGTAACATACAGTCCTTAACTCTGGAATGTTATTTCAGTCCTCATATATATCTACCATACTATATCTTGACAAAATAACTATTCATTTACTTTATATTTAATGACAAATCTTGTCATTTGAGATCAATTTTAGTTTAGATAATAATATCAATAATATAGATTCCACCCCAACAATATACTTTCTCTTAAAATACAAGTAAATAATTCACTACAACTTTCTTCCAGTCTACTTCCGCATTGCCTCCAGCCATAAAGGATCTCTATAATGATGCTCTTAGCTGTAAAAGTTCTTTCCTCTGTATAGGTGAAAATTTCCTGGATTAGCCTGGAAATGGTGGAACCGCTGCATCTCCTCTAATGGAGCACCAAAACCCTGTGGATGTGGCTCTTCACCAGGATAGTAACCTGGATGTGGACCATGGTAGGGATGTCGCTCATACATCTTCTCAGAGAAGTCATTTCTGTGCTGTTCAACAAGGCTACGGCCAAAATTGATATGCCTTGGATGTTCTCCTTCCATGTGGTATCCATAATGAGGATAGTGTCTCTGTGGGACATGGATGAAGCCTTGCTCCTGACTGCCTTTCTGTTCGGACATGCCATAATGAGGGCTGTCATGGTGCTCCACCTTCCCAACAGCAGCTTCTCCCTGTATTTCCATACAGTGTTGCGTTTGTAGCTCCTCCTCGTGATTCAGGTACTTCACTTCTGGCTTTGTCTCAACCTGTTCATGCTCTCGCATTTCCTCCACCTGGTCTTGTGTAACGGCTCCTGGCTGAACCTGTTGGGGATTATAGAGTGTTTCGTCCTGTCCTTCTGGAGGTGGCTGGTGATCCTCCTCACATTCATTGTACTTGATCTCCCCCCCTTCCTCCTCCTCAATGAGGCATTGTACTTGCTGGACTATCTCTTCATGATGCTTGGCTTCCTCATCATCACTCTCTTGGCCCTGGCTTTGTACTGGCTCCCCACCTTCATACTGACTCTGCCCGTTGGGGGGTGGCGGTGGCGGCGGCAGGTCAAACTCATCCGGTCGCTCCTGCTTGAGCTCCAGCAGCTGGGCCAGGAGCTCCACCCCACTTTCCTCCAGATAGGGTGGCAGCTCTTTGTCAAATGCCTTAACTCCCGCTTTCCCTTTCTTTTTCTTTGCTGGTTTCCCCAAGCCCTTTGTGCCTTCACCATCACCAGTTTCTGTGTTCTCTTCTTCACCCCCTTGCTCTGGACCGTCTTCCTCCTCTCCATCTTCGGGCGTTTCAGAGCACTCTACTGTTGCTGCCCTTTGTGCATGCTGTAAGAGTAATATAACAGACATATTCTAGAAACTGTGTATGTAAATATAATAAACTTAGTATGATAACCCCTACAGTTTTCCTTTTAAGTGGGTTCAGATGTAATGTAGGGGAGTTCATGTCACTTAAGGGCAGAGGTTATTAATATACTCTAGCACAAACAAGTTACACTTTAAATAAGTGAAGTTCATTCATAATAAAATATAACTGCAACATCAAAATAAAAACCAGTATCAATACTAATAGCATTAATAAAAAATATCAATCATTACTTATTTGATTATAAGTACTATCATCACCATCCTTACCAGTGCATATTTCTAAATGCCACATGATTACAATTATGATTAACCATAAAAGAGGATATTAACCTCAGAATATAAAGGTATATTAGTGTCACCATAAAAAAAAAGAAAATAAAAAAAGCACAAATGAGCTTTATGTAATTTATGAACTTCAATTAGCCAGAGTCAATGCAAAAGGATCTACTGCCCTACACTTTTAATATTTTCTTGGGGTATATTTCACTGAGTAAGTTCTTGTGAATAACAATAACTGGCTACTATTTCAAAATACTGATGCTCTCATGAAGAACAATAACTAGCTATCATTTCAATATGCTGATGTTCTCATTTCCCTTCATTGTTAAAAATTACATGTTATTTCAAAATACAGATGTCAATATCACTAACCATTAAAATCTGCAAAATTAGGTTCTGGGCTGCTATTTGCTCATCCAACAATGCCGAGCGCTCTTCTTCAAGTGCACTTTCTTGCAGACGTTGCAGCTCTTTCATGGCGGCCACAGCAGCTGCGCGTTGTGGCCTGAGCTCCTCATCTGGCCTCCCTCCTCCTTGCGGCCTGCTTACTGCTGCTGGCTCCTGCCCTTCTGGCTGCTCTTCTGGGGCCTTGGCCTCCATGTATGGCATACGATTTAGGGAGTCAGAGCAGTGTTGGTCTAACTCATCTTCAAACGTTCTCGACTGTCTCCTGTGCCTTGCAAACCTCCTCTGTGCTGCTGTCATGGCACACTGTGCCCTCCTCTCCTTCTCTGTCATGCCCATTTTTCTTGCATGTCGACGTTCTCTGTATTTGGCTGCTGTTATTGCCCGATATCTTGCACGCTCGTCCTCAGACATGCCCTCAAGCCGCCGTTTCCGCCGTTCCCTCTGGGCAGCTGCTTCTAAGGCAAGATGTCTCTGTAACTCTTCTGTCGACATTTTCTCCCTCCGTTTCTTCCTGTTTTCTCTCTGGGCAGCAGCAACTGCTGCACGCCTACGCTTTAGCTCTTCTTCTGAAGATCCATACAAAGGGTGCAATCCAGCAGCTATTCTTGCCCTTCGCTCTCGGCACAGAGCTGCTGTGATCTCCTTCTGCCTCCGCAGCTCCTCATCAGACATCATGGACCTGAGGCGGTTGCGGCGATCCCTCTGTGCAGCAGCCTGAGCCGCCAGGTAGGCTCTCACCTCTTCATCTGTCATCTTTTCTCTCCTCCTACGCCGGTTTTCACGCTGAGCTGCTGCCCTTTTGGCCCGGCGGATCCTGATCTCATCTGGCTCACCCTCTGAATAACCTCTCTTTCTTCCATATTTTCTAGGCCCTACTTGATTTATGTCACCAGTCTTTGAATCACAGAGCTGAAAAATGAAACAACAATTCAAATCTTTTGCATCCATCACCTCGAATACGAAACTTTTCATAAATGATTCTCCTAAGTTTATAAAGAGCACTGAGGACATACGTTTTAAAATAATATATATATATATATATATATATATATATATATATATATATATACACACATATATATATAATATATATATACATATATATATACACACATATATATATATATATATATATATACTCCATATATATATATATCATATATATATATATATATATATCTACTTATAAACATATATACATATACATATATATGCATATATATACATATACATAAATATAAATACATTCATATCAATACATACATACAATATACAGATATACATTTTTAACCATATATTTACATATACAAATA
>NC_061850.1:24524029-24529029 GCF_019202785.1 Penaeus chinensis | reverse complement strand
TGAGAAAATTCTCAGCCGTTCCACCAAAGTTCACCTCACTCTTCAAAGATTTTCTTAGAAAAATACATAAAAGTAACATTCTATTCGTAATTCTATAAATAACATTCCATAAGTAATTCAGTGATTCCTTCTGCCTCACCAATAGATATTGTGTCTATTGGGGAGGTGCACACATACATACATTAGTCCTGGAAGTTGCTTGTTTATCTTTAAGAAATATAGTATAAACTAGCATTCAAGAATGTCATAGTGTAGCTGGCAACTTCATCCCTATATATACACACATACCCAGAACTCAAAAGGTTTAAATAGTAAAAGAAACTACCTATTCCTTTTTCAGCAGACATCATATCGAAGACTGAATGCATGACAATCCACTCAACTCAATCAAACCAGATTCCTTCACAAGAAACTTGGTTTGAAATGTAATAATGACACCATGTTTCACAACATTCAACTTTGGCATTTCTCTTTTCTGTTACCTTGAAGTTAATAGAAATCTAGGTATTACTCTTTTTAATATAATTTTACAAATACACGTACAGACTATATGCTCAACCGTATCACCAGATATCACAGTACCAGTCCCAATTTACAATTCTTTTCTACTGCATTCCTATGGAATTTTAGGTATCCCTATTCATCAAACCATTATTTGTTGTATCTTCCCAATCTATATTTGCTGCAGATAACTGGGGAATCTGTGTGTGTGTGTCTGTGTGTGTCTGTGTGTGTGTGTGTGTGTGTGTGTGTGTGTGTGTGTGTGTGTGTGTGTGTGTGTGTGTGTGTGTGTGTGTGTGTGTGTGTGTGTGTGTGTGTGTGTGTGTGTGTGTGTGTGTGTGTGTGTGTGTGTGTGTGTGTGTGTGTGTGTGTGTGTGTGTGTGTGTGTGTGTGTGTGTGTGTGTGTGTGTGTCTCTGTCTGTGTGTCTCTGTTTGTGTGTCTCTCTGTTTGTCTGTGTGTGTCTCTGTCTGTCTGTGTGTCTCTGTATGTCTGTGTGTCTCTCTGTCTGTCTGTGTGTCTCTCTGTCTGTCTGTGTCTCTCTGTCTGTCTGTGTGTCTGTCTGTGTGTCTGTCTGTCTGTCTGTTAGAAACCCAGGAAATATACATTTATCCTGCTCTGTACAATTTTGGTTGTGGCAAAAAACATATTTTTTTAGCCTACTTTTGAAGGCCCATATCTCCTCAGGGCCAAACAAGCAAACCATTTAGAATTTACAACCAGGATCAGCAGTTGAAATCAGTAACACTATAAGTTGGATATTATAAGACATATTGATTTGTGATTCTGTTTATATAAATTTGTCTGCACATAGATGGCTCCTGAAGTGTTAACTATTAGGCCTACCTGATCCTACCTGTTTACCCATTTCCTTGAACTTTCAGATAGGAAGGTTTTTATTTTCATTACTATTTTTTTGTTTAATTTACATTGTAATTAATAATAATAATAATAATAATGATGATAAAAATTGTAATAATAATAATAATAATAATAATAATAATAATAATAATAATAATAATAATAATAATAATAATAATAATAATAATAATAATAATAATAATAATAATAATAATAATAACAATAACAACACCAACACTGTAACAAAAACACTAAGAAATGGGGTGACTTAGTGTTAGGGAAGCCAGCAAATTGTACATAAAATTGATACATCTAAGCCACAGTGGTCAATATATGTACCTGGCATCAGTGAATGAAGCATGTGTGGGGCATAAGAGCTAAGCTCACATGCTACATCCAAGAGCAATAACCATTACTTTCGTAAATTTGTCAAAAAGAGCCACTTTAGTATAGCAAATTCACTATGATAGCTCCACCTTATGCAGAAAAACGAGTAACTGACATTTACTTGAAAGTTATTCCTAAAATGTTGTAGATTAGTCTTCCATTTCACTCCATAGTTATTCTTCAAAGCTGATATGTAATACTAATTTATCATGCTATTTTCATACATAATCAATCTTCAAAAAAAAGGAAAAAATCCTGATCAAGATTTCAATAACAAAACACTCTTGAATTCCTTCCTATTCAAATGAACTGCCAACTTGGCTGTCACGTGCCACACCATCAATACCTATATATCACCTAGCAAAAGAAAAGTACATTTCTACTACAGAAATGTACTATAATAGAAAAATATAAATGAGTCTAGATTTATATATCACTTTTACTTTGCTTTTTACTGTTAAACAGAAATTTAATCATCTTCATCATTATCACACCATGAACTTAGTTCAAGAACTGAAAATAGGGATACATATACTTAGACTTCCCCTAATATAGAGATGATAAACTCCCTATACTCAACACCTTGCTTTGCAATATTTATAGAAGCTGCAACATCACTTAACAAAAGAGGTTGCTCACTCTTCTTCTTCTTCTTCTTCTTCTTCTTCTTCTTCTTCTTCTTCTTCTTCTTCTTCTTCTTCTTCTTCTTCTTCTTCTTCTTCTTCTTCTTCTTCTTCTCCTTCTTCTCCTTCTTCTCCTTCTTCTCCTTCTTCTCCTTCTTCTCCTTCTTCTCCTTCTTCTCCTTCTTCTCCTTCTCCTTCTCCTTCTTCTTCTTCTTCTTCTTCTTCTTCTTCTTCTTCTTCTTCTTCTTCTTCTTCTTCTTCTTCTTCTTCTTCTTCTTCTTCTTCTTCTTCTTCTTCTTCTTCTCCTTCTCCTTCTCCTTCTCCTTCTCCTTCTCCTTCTCCTTCTCCTTCTCCTTCTCCTTCTCCTTCTCCTTCTCCTTCTCCCTTTCTATTTTCCCATTCATTATATATTTATCATCTTTTAACTCTGGATAGAAGAGTAATTACAAACCCAGAATAAGTTTTCAGTCTTATCTTCAGATTTTTGTGCTACTGTATATAGTTGATAAAAAAGAGCAAAAGATTTAGGCAATCACCAACCCCCTCTTTCCTCCATTATATAAAACATCAAGAAAGTTTTAAAATAAATAAATTCCTTTAAGTTTTACAAAAAAAAAAAAAAAAAATCCTATTCTATACTTCCATGAACATTAACATGTATAGGTATATCTGTCAAAATAGCAACTTCCAACACATTATCATCATACTATCAAATGAAAACATACTCACAGGCATTGCAAAAATACCACCTAAACATATTACTACATTTCCTACTCAAGGTATACCAGGCGGAAGGACATATTGTGATAATCTAATTCACAAAGAACTGAAGTCCTCTTACTGAACAAGATATTTGACAAGATTACAAAGCATCAGATGGCCTAGAGTTTTAATGAATTCTTTGAAGATAATAAAACTCTCAAACAGCTATAATCACAAAGCCATGACAACCATATCTTATACAATAGTACCCTATGAACCTCAAGAAAAAGAAAAAAAAAAAAACACTATTCAATGTAGTGAATGAATCCTACACAGCAGGCCTGAAAGTTGGGAGTGTGTCATCCAAAGTGAATATTTATCAAATTAGCACACACAGGTAAAAAAAATAAATAAATAAATAAATGCATATACTTTACTCTTCTTTTGAAACCTAAAAGTACTTCAAGGGAGAACCCATACTAATGACCAGATCATTTAATAGATAATTTCATTTAAAATGCACTGCATATTTGGCAAATAATATTTCTGTCACACGTGTATGATAAAATAAAACTTGACCAAATCTCTTTCAGGCCTGCAAAGTTTATAATAATAATGATAAAAATAATTGTCACAATAGCAATGACAATAATAATAACAATAACAATTATAATAATAATAATGATAATAATAATAATAATAATAATAATAATAATAATAATAACAATAATAATAATCATAATAATAATAATAATAACAATAATAATAACAATAACAATAACAATAACAATAATAATAATAATAATAATAACCACAATAACAATAATAATAATAAATGAGAAATAACACAGTACCAAAGTCTCAAATGTATACTCACAAGGTCTAACGTGGTCTCATTCTTCATAGCATCGGAGTAGATGGGGTTGCTCGAGCTAGTGTAGCTACTGCTGTCGTCGGAGGAGAAGGGATTGAAGGGGGTCGATGACGTGTACCCATTGTCACTAGATGCAAAGATATCCAGTGGTTCTGAAAAATACAACAAATATACAGCGTGATATAACTCTGCGAAAAAGTAGATGGGGGTCTTCTGTCCAGGAGGTTCTTCAATTTTCCCGGTCCATGGCCCAGGTTTCGTACTAGTATTTATAGAAATGTCATGTCTCCTATTAACATGAAGAGCAGATTTACAGGTAGTGCTGAAATTCTCATTCTTGATTCATACTTGATGAATGATTTTTTTTTTTTTTTTTTTTTTTTATCAAATTCCACTACTATTCTACTGCTATGGCATTAGAGACATCTACAAGAAAAACTCAATTGGAAACTGATATATAGTATCCATTCTGAGCATAATTATGTTAGTATGATCCACACATAAGTACATGATCTAGTAATTCAACTATAAGTTATATTGTTTGTCATAAAATAATGTTTTTTTTTTTTTAATTTTCAGTACTACTTTTGCATCTCATTATGTGGCTTAATATATATAACTTCCATATATATTTGTTCGTGGTCCAAAATATTAAAAGTTTCTTTCGCTTTTGATTTGTTTTCGACAGAAATTCTTTCTTCATTTTCCAAAAAATCTCTTTCCCTTTCAAATCTTCAAAATGTCTGAAGATCAGAAAAAAAAAATTCTTGATGAAAAATAGCACTGATACTCTTATCAGAGACTTCATTTTTATATTTCTATATTTTCTCTCTCTGTCCCTTCTTCCTTTCTTCCAATCCTCTTTTAGCCCAGTCACATCTAATCACTTCTTGGGAAACTGCCCCACAAACAGATAAAGTCTGTTTCTAGCCCCATTTCCCTTAAAAAATAAAAAATAAAGAGAGAATGAATGAAAGACAGATAGAAAATTAGAAAAAAAACAAGAGAGAAAGAAAGAATGAAGACAATACAGTAAATGTTTGTTCCAACAATT
>NC_061850.1:24514029-24516529 GCF_019202785.1 Penaeus chinensis | reverse complement strand
ACTCTCACTCTCACTCTCATTCACTCACTCACTCACTCTCACTCTCACTCTCACTCTCATTCACTCTCTCATTCACTCTCTCATTCACTCTCTCATTCACTCTCTCATTCACTCTCTCATTCACTCTCTCATTCACTCTCACTCATTCACTCTCACTCATTCACTCTCATTCATTCACTCTCATTCATTCACTCTCATTCATTCACTCTCATTCATTCACCCACTCATTCACCCACTCATTCACTCTCACTCATTCACTCACTCATTCTCATTCATTTTCACTCATTCATTTTCACTCATTCATTTTCACTCATTCACTAACCCACTCACTAACTCTGTTGCTCATTCATTCACTTACTCAATTACTCATCTAATCACCAACTCACTACCTACTCACTACCCCTCAAATATAATCTTAATAACCCACTCACCCACTCACTCATGTACCCACACACCCACTCACTCAGGTATCCACTAACCTACTCACTCAATTACAGCTTTATACACTCATTCACTCCTATCCTATCATAATTACCTCTCATAAACTTAACTCACTCATTTGTTCATTTACTTATTCAACCACCAATTATCCATTCATTTTTGCTTTGGATAGAAGACCAATAAATCTAATTTCAATATCCTACTATCTCGTTGGTTAACCTTGTTAGACGAATCAGCTCAACAGAATCATAAATCAGCTATCACAATCTTTTAAGTTTGTATTTACTTCCTAAATATCAATACTATTTTCTATTTTCAGTTTTATGAACAAGGCGTAAGGCGAAAAAACATTTTGTAAACAATAATAAACGTATCACTATTGCAATAGAGGTAATGACTGAAGTGTACATCAAATACACACAATGGACTATGAATATCAGCATCACTGCAGAAAATTGCAATACTACTGCCTGGTAACTTATAAAACTTTGCAGAACACCTAATACTGACTTGAAACCTATAAATAGTTTAAAGTCTGGATGTAAGTTACATGTGTTACACTACATGACGCTACACTAACCTGACGCACACACTGAATATATCACGACACTGGTCATGCTACATATATGAACTGCCAATTAAATTATGCGATATTGTTTATCTTAAGAGAGCATCTCAGACTGCAGAAATTCCTCTTGACTGCACTTCCTTGTATATAAAATCCAGCACCTAAAAGCAAGTAAACGCCTAACAGAAACCGAACAAAGGAATGAGAAGATTAGAAATAACATCAAAAGGTAAAAACAATACTTCACAGAACAAGACACGCAACAGTGTTTGGATTAAACCTTCATAATTACAATAAGGATCTACTTGAAATGCATTAATAACAGCTCTTCTATTGCACAGTTATTAAATCTCCTATATATCTTGTTTCTACATGACACTATATTTCTAAAAATGCTCTTTGCACATGAACAAAGAAGCATCTGGTTCTGGAGGGAAATACGTTACACCTCTCTCTTTCCAGACCACTCAAAACTCAAAAGATAAAATCCAGGGAAGAACCTCGTACCTTTACATTGTAACTGAATACCTACAAATATATTTGAAGAATTTCCTCTAACAAGATGAAAATTCTCACATCTCAACTACAAATAAAAGTTAGCTACTGTATTCACATCGTCTATATCCATCTATATAAACCATTCAATCTGTACACAAGATTTTAAGCCTAAGCTATTCATACCTGAGATGCTGATTGCTCTCTAGGCGGTGGTGCTTTAAAATATGCTGAACCTGAAACATCATAAGTTCAAGTTGTAGTGGAATATTTTTAAGACTAATTCCATAGGCAGAAGTCTATGGTTCTTCTCCATCAAATTGTTAATAGCTTAAATTAAAATATATCAAAAAAAATTCTACGCATCAAGGAGAGTGAGAAGAACTTTGTGAATGAGTGAGAAGAAGAGTGAGAGAAGGAGATAATGAGAGAGGAGCAGGATGAAAAGGAAGATGCACACAGAGATGGAAGGCAAAGGAAAATAAAAAAAGGAAAAATAAGGTGGAGTACAAATGGAAATAATGGAGGGGATGGAGATAGAGGAATTTTATGGAAGTAAATGGAGAAGGGAAGACAAGAGAAGAGAAGAGGAGATTTAGTTAGAAATGAAGGCAGACCAAAGATACGAGATGGAAAAGGAGAAGGAGGAGATACAAGAGGAGGAGGAGATAGAGGAGGAGATAGAGGAGGAGAGAGGAGGAGATAGAGGAGGAGATAGAGGAGGAGGAGGAGGAGGAGATGGAGATAGAGAAGGAGGAGAAGGAGATAGAGAAGGAGGAGGAGGAGATAGAGGAGGAGATAGAGGAGGAGTTAGAGGAGAAGGAGGAGGAAGAGGAGAAGATAGAGGAGGAGGAGGAGGAGTTAGAGGAGGAGGAGGAGGAGGAGGAGATAGAGAAGGAGGAGGAGGAGGAGGAGATAGAGAAGGAGGAGGAGGAGATAAAGAAGGAGGAGGAGGAGGAGGAGATAAAGAAGGAGGAGGATGAGGAGATAAAGGAG
>NC_061850.1:24506529-24509029 GCF_019202785.1 Penaeus chinensis | reverse complement strand
GGTAGCTTTGGGTAAGGAACATTTGTTCATTCTCAATTTAAAAACCCATTGTTTGTTGAATCAGAAAACTGTTTTTGAAATACTGAAAACCAATTTTTTTCAATAAAACCATACAATTCTCTATGAACTTCCAACGGTTACGTTTGCCTTAATCCGTCACTTCAAACTGCAATTGCTATTTTCTTTCAGCCTTATACACAGAGGATATACTTCTACTCTATAATAAAACTCAAGGAAAAGGAAGGATGGAGTTACAATTACCGAACATAAAACCATCAAGCCAGAATGTGAAATGATAGTATTGCAGTCCAGATGCATAAAGATAATGCAATTCATGTGCAGAAGCTATCATATCTAATGCCAGGAAGATATAAAATACATTAAATTACATAATACTATATACTATATTACACTAATAAACTATCATATATATGAAAAGACACGTAATACAACAAAGCTTCATATATAAAATAAGCGACAAAGCAAAATGGGGGTCCTCGTAACTTCCAAGGGCAACTATGGAATAAGAATTAAAAGGGCCCTATAACAGGAAAAGGGACCCTGCAACTTGCACAAATACTGCACAAATTTCATGTGTCTTTGAAACACAAGTTCTCTACACAAAGTAAATTTTTCTGGGCTACGAAAAGTGAAAGAAAGTTCAAACAATGGAATCTGCTCCTGATGAAAAACAAAGGTTACATTTTACACTTTTTCAGATTACTTTTCAGGTTTCCAGCTTACAATATTTCTATGGACTTGAGATTCATCCAATTGAGTTTCACGATTCTACTTTTATTATAGTTGTTAAACTGCATGGTGGAAGCATTTCATAACTGCTAACATATAAATTGCTAACATCACAAATGATTACGAAGATACCAAATCCAAAAACCTGTCTTTTTTTTAATGAGGTCACTTCCCAAAAAGAGGTTCAATTTAACACCCACTATAATCTATTCTCAATCTGAACCACATAGGTATTTAGCTTATGTCATATCATCTTTAACTCACATCGCTTGCCTAGTTAATAGTAAAATAATTTGTAATACTGTTTATAATTTAAAGAACTACCCTAAATGTGAATGTTACTGCAGAAACATTATTGTGCTTATGCAAAGGTCAAACGAGCTGGGCACAGCTAGGGATCCTTGGACAGGGACGCAACACTGTCTGGCGCGGTCTAGAGTTTTTCACTCGTCACATGTGTCAGTCATAAGGAGATTACTGCTGTATGAGCAAAGTAATTACGTACTGATAACAATGTAAATCCAAAAGGAAGAAAATACTCTCATTCATATTATGAGTCCACTTCCAACAAGTCTCAAATGTCATACAACCATGCCAGTTACCCCGATTAATTATACGAGAGAAAATTAACCAAGAACTGTAAAGTTCTTGGTTAATCGAGTCCAATCAAGTCAAATATCATCAATCGTCAAATAATGACACAGCTCTGCCAGCTATTGTGATTACACTCCAGGCAAAGCAAATTGCCAATTTCAATGAGGCATCATTATTAATTGTAATGTATATTACTTTTTTCTACCAAGTGCTTATACCTAATACAATATAATGTTTAGAGTACCAGGTAATGAGCTTACAAATAATGATAGGATACTTTTTGTTCTGCCATCATTTTTACCACTATAATCACGATGAAACACAAACACAACAGATCTCACAGTGTGCCACAATAGCAAGGGAATTTCATCCTTGTGAACATCAAGACCAGGAAAGTGTTCCAGTCTTTATGGGAATCCTGAGGTAGACAAATTACAAATTAAACAAGGTGCATAAAATTTTGCATTGAGTTTTGGGGACTATAATGTATCCCTGGGATAGTGAAACCATTTCACAAGGTATCAGGCAAGTATGTAGCAACACCTCTATACTAAGATAATCCAGATTTGCTGAAATCTACAGCTCATAGTTACATACAAAGTCTAACTACACTATAATAACATTCACATATAGGGTTCAAACAAAGGATGTTGGAAGAGAAAAGAAAAAACTTTATACCGATTTTTCTGATTTTCACTATAACTCCAATTTAAATTTTCATAAAAATGGCTAAAAATCTAATTTCATGACTACCTTTACTATTTTAGAGAAGTACTGAATGACAAGTAATGCTGATAAAGCCTCCATCATCATCAGCCTAGAAAAATTGCTTTTGCAGAGATCATAATATGTTACGCTGTATAATCACACTCATTTTTCCGTTTCAAATATGGTGAACAAATTCATTCTTCCAAACCCCAGATACACATACTATCAACATTTTTTTCAGTGTTGAAATACTTTTCATTACTTCTAAATCTCAAATTTAGTCAACTTCAATCAAGGAAAGATTTCAGATGTAAAACTGCCAGTAAGTCAAATCATTGCACACATTATAAATCTTTAAAACAGTGCAGTCAAGTATAGTATAGTTCTACATAATAAGAAAAAATCAAAACTGTTGCTTTATCCAAAAAGTCAGCCAATTTTATTCACA
>NC_061850.1:24494029-24496529 GCF_019202785.1 Penaeus chinensis | reverse complement strand
TGTGTTGTGTGTGTCTTTGCCTGCAGCTCTTTGGATCTGCAGACCGGCATGTCTTGCATGTCAGCTGGTCAGCAGTTCTGTATATCTATATCAATGTCCGAGGATCTACATCTGTGAGTCAGCGTCTGTGGCTCTGTAGTTGGGGTTTTAAATGTCTGCGTGTGTGTGACTGCATTTCTTTATCTGTATGTATGCCTACACCTGCATCTGTGCATAAAGGTGAATTACACACACAGAAAGGAACTCATTAACAATACTTTTTTTTCTCAATGATGATTTTTTATAAAAAAAAAAAAAAAATGAGACTTTGTAAATATCACAGTCTGTAATATGTATGAACAGTAATCCACTGTGTTTTTCAAAAACTGTCAAGGTCAGAAAACTAAGCTTCACTGTCTTATCATTTTGCATAACATGTAGAATCAAATCAAATCAAAATTCAAAGTAAACATTTTTTTTTTTTCACATATTGCTGCATCAACAAATTTTCCTTTTCTGAGAGTGAGCATACGGCTATTACATATGGGAGTGAAAGGTACGCGTCTAATGTGTTTCGGGTTTATAGCTGCTTTCCGTTTTACATTGTCCTTTAATTCTCAATCTCTCCTTTTTTTTCTTTTCTTTTTCTTCTTCTTTTACAATGGAAACCTATTTCATTCACCTTTGTAAATCTAATAAATAATCCCTGTGGATATCATCAGTATGGGTACTAGATTTTCTTCTATGTTTTGAATTCCCCTTCTTCTAGTGCTACACAGTGACTTTTGAACTTATTAGTAAGCTCCATTATCAAAAGACAAAATAACCATTAGTTTCAGACTTTTTTCAACTTATAACAAAGGGATGAGATGAAATGATATGATTTTCCTAATGCATACATCAAAACATCTTCCAAACATCTAAATCAGAATTTGAATAGCACTATAAATATGGCAGCAAAATCTATATCACTGTTGGTAAATGTTTACAAGACCATGCATGAGCCATAGACTGCATCTTTACCCCTTTGACAAAATCCAACAAACTTCCAACTTACATTCTGTCAAGGTAAGAGCTCTTATACTTAATTGCTGACTGAAGTTAAAAAAGGAATCAGTTTAAGCTTTTGATATGTCAGTATAGGTTATATATGTACCTTTAACTGGATGGACATTAAACTGTAGCTTTTCAACCATAGATTACAGTAACTTCCAAATGGAGTGGGATAGAACATGGTCATCGTAATTACAAGAAAATTTACCCTTGAGGTCTTGAAAAGGTTTACCTTGCTGCGTTTCAATTAAAAGTTTCGATATTTTTAATCAAATTTCCAAGAATATGTGTACTGTTTCCAAATCTATCCATGACCAATATTATCAAACCACTGTAGTAAATGGTATCCAAACAAAAAGCATTGTTCTATTCATAAATTTAAAATAGTTATACCTGCTCATAAAAAATATTTAGAAGACACCTGTCGTGACTTTCGAAACCTCAATTTTTTCTTGGTAATACTCTTGGTGTTTTCTATTCAAATCCCTTTGAAGGTTCTTATGATCTGTGATAGAAGAATTGCAACCTGAAGTCCCACCCACAATTTTGAAAAGGTTACAACTTCTAATAAATAATTTGTGAAGATGAAGCTTGAACCAGTCCTTTATCTGATATTAAATCATTTGGGACACCTACAAGCTCCATGTGATATAGATTTGATAGCCATTACTAAAGCCCTGACAGGTGCAGAGGCTGTGACACTTGGCATCCTAATGGCACAAGGCCAGTGGCAGACATGATGGTGTCTTCTAAACATTTACTGATCCATGTTTCATAATGAGAAGAAAATCTGGTAGAAATTTACTCTTTCATAACCTTAACCTTTTCCTCCATCCTACAAAAATACCAGTAAATGTTTAGAAGATACATGACTATCTACCACTAGACTTGCACTGCTAAGCGTAACCTCTGCACCTCTCAACACTTCAGCAAAGGCCAACACACTTCCGTTGCATATATCCTGGCAAACAAGAGCTTCATCTTCTTTGGTATCCTATTAACCAATAAAGAACTAAGTCATTCTCTATTGTACCAGGATATGTGTTACAGATTCCTTGCCTCTGTCAGAGCACAAAGCACAGACACGATGGCAGCCACTCGGCAATATGTCACTCTGACAGTTGCTCTTTCGATTGCCAGTCATCCATCACAGATCACAGTACATTTCAAGTTGATCTGGATGGAACACAACTAAACAGTTATAAAAGAAAGTCAAAACTACTATAGCCATCTTTTATATATTTAACATACTTTTTACACCATGAACCGCATTCATAATGACAAATGTATAAAAGGTATGAATGAGAATGAATATCTTCACAATACAAGAGATGTATTTGACCGGTTTCGATTCTATCTTCATCAGAAATACATGCATTTCTGACGAAGATAGAATCGAAACCGGTCAAATACATCTCTTGTATTGTGAAGATATTCATTCTCATTCATACCTTTTATACATTTTTAG
>NC_061850.1:24461529-24464029 GCF_019202785.1 Penaeus chinensis | reverse complement strand
CCAGAAACTCTGAGCACGTGAAAAGGTATTCGTAAGAAAGTTCTTCAGATAAATGCACAACAAATAGACGAGTGGTAATCAGTTACTCGACAAACCTTAACAAGAAGAGAGGAAAAATGTATTTTGCACTCGATATACTAAAGTTACTAATTCACTGAAAATTGGACGACCATTTCTGATGTGTGTAATCTGCACCTACCGTTATGAACGTATTACAAGCCTACTAATGTAGAACTGGAGCTAAGGCCATGAACTTAAGCGTATGATGTTGAACTGCTGAGGGAACGGCAAGGCTCACCTTAGTTTAAGCCTGCGGTCTCTGGACTCTAGCGTGGCCCAAGGACGCGCCGCGGTCGGCCAAGTCTCTTATTGGATCTTCTTGGATCTTCTCCCCGGTCGTTAATGATGAGCGGTGCCCCCTAAACATTTCTGAAGACAAACAGTCTAAGCGGCTAAAGGAAGGGGGGACTTTTCAAGCCGAGAGAAGAATTTCCATCGAAAACGCGGCACGTTGAAACGAAACGAAATGCCTCACGCCGCGCGCTCTCCCTTTCTCTCCAGCAAGCCGTACGCGCGCCTGGCGACTTGTTGCGGGACGAAACATGACCACGGACCTCCTGAAGCGGCCTAAGGTGAGCCCCGCCGCCCCAAGCCCGACAAAACATCTGGGGAAGGGTATGTTGGAAATGTTCCATACTTGGTCTGTTAGCTTACCTGCTGGCTCATATTTTTTGCAGTGGGAAAAACCAGGGGCTCGGAGGCAGCTAACAACGGCGATCGTCCATCGTGGGTTAAGAAACAACAGTGGTGCTGTTGAAACTCTCGCTTTGGCCGGGAAGTCGACTCTTTGGATTGGCGCCTCGAGCAGCCTCATGAACACCTGGATCCTCAACGTGGTTAAGATGCAGACACTCACTGAAAACTACACTGACCATAAGGTCATACTGTCGGCATAACGTCATGCTGTTATCATCTATGGATTATAACGAGTTTGTGGAGTGTACCAGCCCTCGTGCGCATATATATATGTATATATGTATATATATATATATATATATGTAAACATATATATGTATATATGTATATATATATATGTAAACATATATATGTATATATATGTATATATATGTAAACGTGTGTGTACGTATATGTATATATATAAATAAACAATATCCATATACACATGTATGTGTAAATATGCTGTTTATATATATAAATATATATATATATATAAACATATATATGTGTGTGTGTGTATACAAATCATGCATACATTCCCATACGCGCGCGCGCATGCACACACATATATGTACATACATATATATATTTTATATATTTACATATGCGCATCCGAGACGTTTTAAAGGAAGGCTTCTAACAACGGCCGATGACGTTCAGTCGCGCCGCGTCCTGAGGCAGACGGCGAGACGACATAGCGGCGACCTGCAGAAGGCGTAATGGCCGCTATTTTATACCTCGCCGTCGCAGATTAAGATTATTTTGATATCATCAGTTCAGTTACAATTTTCCCTTCGGTCTGTTCTCTTATTTTCAGTGAGATTTCTTGGCATACGGGTTTCCATCTGGCATAAATTCTCTCTCTCTCCTCTATCTTTCTCTCTCTTTCATGTATACTAGTAGGACCAAAAACAAAGAACAAGAGAGAGAGAGTGCCACACAGACAACGACACTTAACGCGAGATGCCTGGCTATTACGAACAAAATATTCAGGAATTTGGCATAGGTTCTTGGCACATTGTTTTATTTTTCTGGCATCTTCTGTTCAGACGGGAATTTTAAGGCCTATTTATGTTCTCATGAAGTCAGTTTGATGACTGACTAGAACTCAAGTTTCTAACGAAGTTTCCCCTTCCGACTTCAATCGCAGTCAGAGCGGTTGCGATCCAGTTCAACGAGAGTTCCAATTCTTCATTATTCATAAATATGTTTAAAAACCTTACTATATATAGCCTATTGAAAGGGCGTTTGTCATGGATCACTCATTATTCCATCGACCATTTAACTCTTAATCACGCTAATCTATCTACCGTAAACACTGATATCAGTATATAATGAAATTCAAAATTTAAAACTTACTTTTCTTTATCATTAATAGGTGAACTACGTCGATTATTCCGTTCTAAAAGTTGATGACTATCGAGTAAAAAATATCTAACAGCTGAAATATCTAATTACAAAAAAAAAAGAAAAAAAAAATCAAAAGGTAGACGAACGGTAAACCGAAAAGTAGTTCCTAATATTGTGAAGGACTAAAAACCATTTAATTGTTTATAGTGCACTTTTACCCTGTTGAGAGATTATGATAGCATCCTGTATTGTGATTCACGTACTCGTTTTTTTTCTTCATATAAACCAAAAAATGGCCCAAAAAATATTACTATTCTCTCAACCACAACACGGAAATAGTGAATGGATTCCTGTGTGGTTGGTAAGCCTGACTGCCTGAGGAATACCATGTCGCTGAGAATCACTTACCTTT
>NC_061850.1:24451529-24456529 GCF_019202785.1 Penaeus chinensis | reverse complement strand
GAGATTGCTAGGAAGGAAGAAGGGAAGAAAGATGTTTCATTAGGATGAAAATAGATTGCTAGGAAGGAAGAAGGGCAGGGACACGTTTCATTAGGATGGAAAGATGTGGTAATGTGGTCTGTTTGGAGGGAGACCGAGTGTGTGATGAGAAGGGACTAGTAAGAATGATAATAGGGGGAAGTGACGTCTCTTTGGGGAGAAAGTGTGATGAGAGGAAAGGGAAGGGAAACGTATGGTGATGTCTCCTTGGGACGACAGTGTGATGAGGATTGGTAATAAGGGAAATAGAGTGTGATGAAGATTGGTTGGAAGGGAACCGGATATGGGGATGTCTCTTTGGGATGAGAGTGTGATAAGATGGAATTATTGTTACGTTTGGGGTGTGTGAGTTTGTGGGCAGAAAAGTGACGGTGTTTCAGTATGTGTTGGTGGAAAAGGTCTGATGTTCGTGTGTGGGGGGGGGCGGGCGGGTCCTATATACCGGTGTGTGATGTGTTTTGTTATGTTGCATAAACGACACACACAAAAAACAACATTTGTAAGCTTTAGTGTAGTATAGTATAGTCTATAGAAATAACTCTTGTCTTTCTTTTCATCTTCCACATACTCCTCCTCTTCCTTTTCCCCTATCCCTATACATAAAAACTAAAAAATGAATAGATAAACAAATAAAACCTAAAAATAAATAGATAAATCAATAAAAACGAAAGAGAAAAGACCAAAATAAACAAACCCTCACCCTGTATCGCATTGCTCAAATCCGCCGACGTGAAGGAGGACGTCGACAGCTCCCTCTCCCTGTCCTTTTTCTTCTTGCTCTTCGTCGCTTTCGTCCTCTTCTTCGTGGCGTTGTCCCCCCACATGTTGGAGCCGCCGTGGGTGTAGGGGATGTTTAAGAGGGCGATGCCTTGGAGGGAGGGGCCGTTGGAGAGGTCGAGGGACACGCCGTCGCACTGGAGAGGGGAAAAGGCGGGTGAAAGGGGCGGCAATGTGGGGTTAAATGGCAGGGCGGCTGTGGTGGGAGGGATAGTAAAGATAAAGAGAAGGCTGGAGTTGTGTTAGAGGGTTTGAGAGAGAGCTGGTGGGTTGGTTAGTGGGTTGGTTAGTTTCTAAGAAAAGTATAAGTGTTTATTTTTTTTTTATCTCGTTCTTTCTTTCTTTCTTTTTTTTGTCTCGGTCTTTCCTTCTTCTTGCTTTTTATACTCTCTCGCTCTTTCTTTCTTTTCTCTCTCGTTCTTTCTTTCTTTTCTATCTCTTTCGCTCCTTTCTCTCTCGTTCTTTCTTTCTTTTCTATCTCTTTCGCTCCTTTCTCTCTCGATCTTTCTTTCTTTCTAGATCTCTCTGTAAAGGTAAAAAAAAAGGGGGGGGGGAGGGATAGTAAGGATAAAGAGAATGCGGGAGCTGTGTGAGAGACAGGTGGTGAGTTGATGTTGGTTTGTAACAGAAGTATATGTGAATTTTTTTTTCTTTCCTTCTTTCTCTTTCACTCGCTCTCTCTCTCTCTCTCTCTCTCTCTCTCTCTCTCTCTCTCTCTCTCTCTCTCTCTCTCTCTCTCTCTCTCCCTCTCTCTCTCTCTCCCTACCTTCTCCCTCTCCCTACCTCTCCCTCCCACCCTCTCTCTCTACCTTTCACCCTCTCTCTCTCCCTACCACCCTCTCCTTCTCCCTCTCCCACCCTCCCACCCTCCCTCCCTCCCTCTCTCCCCCTCCCACCCTCCCTCCCTCCCTCCCATCTTACCATGATGTCAATATCCTCGTGCAGATTCTTGCAGGAGGCGGCGAAGGTTTCAGAAGTTGCATACTCGAAGTACCAAAGTTTGTTTTTCATCCTGCTGTTAAACTTTTCCGGATTCCTCTCCCGCTCGAGGTGGAACTTCACGCAGATCGCCGCATCCTGTGGAACGAGGATATGTGTTCAGTTTATGTTCAAATGGGTTTATTCATTCTCAGATCTTTTAATTATAGAAAGGGTTATTTGTTTTACAGAACTTTTAATTATAGATAGGGTTATTTGTTTTACAGATCTTTTAATTATAGGAAGGGTTATTTGTTTTACAGATCATTTGATTAAAGTAATTATTTTCTGGGAAAGTACTGTAGAAATTCGTAAGATAGAAAATTTAGTGTGATTTTAAGTTGGGCTGGAAAAAAAAATGAGAGAGAGAAAAAATAAAGTTCTTCTGAAATGAATGAATAAATATCTGAACCACAACGAACAAATTACCATTTAACATTCAATGTATGAAAAGGATTAAGATATTACAGATATCATTATGATAAACACGTGATGTATCTTCTTTAGACTGACATAACCAAATTATATTGCGAATCATATCGTCTCCGTACCTCTTGCTAGTTCTCTTAATAATGATCTAAGAGAATTCGAATATGCCATTCAAAGGTGTTGTTCGCGACATTTTTTTTTTTATACACAATTCGCACTTTACTAAACTATTTAATTCCGATGAAGATACAACACCGAGTTACATCATTCATACACGCCATAACACCGAGACGCTCTAGGAACAAACCCAAATACAGACACCTTGAAAACGTCACAGCGAATAAACTTTCACACATTTTGGAAAAACTCACTCTTAATAATTCGGAACTTAACTATGTAATTCTAAGAAAAATATAACACCAAGATGCGTTATATCTTCCATGACATTCATACATGACATAATAGTTCCCAGCAACGTATCTTGACTGACATATGTACGTTCTTCACATACCGAAATACGCTTTGAAAACGGCACACCAAACAAGGACGTTTTGGAACACTCACCACGCCTATACTAAAGTAGTTGTTGACGATATTATAAGGGATCTTGTCCGCCACCTCGTCCATGTCTTCGTGCGTCCCTGTTTGCTCCGAGACTTCGATGTGCCACCTGTCCATCATCACCACCGTCGACTTTTCGATCTTCTGCAGCATCCAGGGAGGGAGAAGAGTTACCAGGGAGGAAGATGAGTTATCAGGGAGGTTGTGGGTCATTAAGGTTGTTTCTGTGGTTGGGTTAGTGGTTGGTTGTTTAACTGTAGTTACAGGTGGAGGTATTGTCTCATGTTAACAAAAATAGATGTTTGTTTACCGATTATGGTTTGTAATTTATTGAAAAATGTATTTCCCACTATACAAGAAAAACAAACAAACAACAACAACAATTACATGGCAAAACCGAAAAGAGAGAGGAAAAAAAAACCGAGTGATATTAAAAAAAAAAAAAAAAAAAAAAAAAAACGCATCTTTTCCCTGCCAATTGCATTCAACCTTGTACTTTACCTCCACTTAAGTACTTTACCTTAAGGACTTTATGAAGACTCTCTCCCTCATATCCGGGACCCCATCGAAGGCACCGTGCCAAGTCGTTGCCCGTGCCAAGGGGGATGATGCCTACACACGGGGCCACACTCCACTGTACTTTATCTGAAGGAGACACAGACGGGGATCAGGGTATGTAGGATTTGGAGAAGGGGGGAGGGGGTGCATTGAGGGAGGGTAGAAGGAAGGAGTGTACTGAGGGAGGGGAGGGAGAGGGAGAGTGTTTAGGGGGAGGGAGAGTCGGGAGTGTGTTGATAGGGGGGGGGGGGGGATCAAAATACTCCCGACTAGTAACGGCAACATTCGAGGATGTTGGAATATCGTATCAGAGTTAAATAACCGTGATGGTTATTTGTTCACCATTTTTTTAATGTGACTGTTTCCTTATTTTCTTTGTGTACATCTTACTATGTATGTGTTAATATTCATAAACCGATATAAAACTGAACTGAAAAGATAACGTAACAAAACAGACAAAACAGTAGAAAAAAACAACAGAAGAAAACAGAAAGAAAGAAAAAAGAAACAAATAAATAAACAAAAAGAATAATAATAAGAAGAAAAGAAAAGAAAAAGACCAGCAAGTCATAAGCACCAGGCCACCCACCCATCTGTTCAAGAATCCAGCCTATGGTACCGTCTCCTCCACAGACGATGACCCTGACATTGGGCACGTCCTTGAACAGCTGCAGGCCCGCCAGAGGACCGTCCTTCGCGAGGTTGTACACCTGGCGGGGGTTCAGCAGGTACTGGGTGGGTAGGAGGCACGGGGAAAACAGCTGATTAGAAATATTTTGATATTATATATTTATTCATCTATTTATCTATCTATCTATATATCTATCTATCTGTCTATATGTCTATATATCTATTCTATCTACATATCTATCCATTTATCTATCTATTCTGTATACATATCTGTCTATTTATCTATCTATCTTCTATTTATTTATTTATCTATACATACATATATATATACACACATACATTTTCATACTGTTTTTAAAACTGAGTTTGATATGTTCATGTAGATACTTTTTATGCTATAGATATTCATTTTGATATTATGTCCGTGTAGAAACTAATCTATCACTTGTCTTTGTCCATTATTACAATAGATATTAGACGTTTTGATTGTGGCATCTATTCACTTCCAAAGATTTTTTTCTTCTCCGGATCTTAACTCCCTTTGGTTGCAAGGAACGTGCATGCAACGCCCCCTCCTCTCTCTCTTTCTCTGTAATTCAAACCACCCTCTCTTTCTTTCCTTCTGTCACTTTCTTTCTCTCCTCCTGTTCCTGTCTGCCCTCCCATCCCGCTTTATTCCCTTCTATCTCTCTTTCCACTTCTATCTTCCCCTCTCATTCCTCTTCCATCCTTCCCACTCCCCTCTCCTTCCATCCCCTCATCCTCTTTCCATCCCTCCACTCCCCCTTCCCCTTCCCCATCCTATCCCTCTCTCCAAATCCTCCTCTCCTCATCTCCTCCCTCTCCCCCTTTCCTCCCCTTTACCTGGAACTTCCTCAATATCCTCGCCCCTTGTCTGCCTCCACTCTTAGGATTGACGAAGACGGCGAGGGGATGCGTGCCTGGAAGGGGAGTGATCTGGAACGACATCGGTGTGGAGACCTGCGGACGAGGGGCGGAGTATTAGCTTCAGGAGTGTGAGGGTTTGG
>NC_061850.1:24399029-24401529 GCF_019202785.1 Penaeus chinensis | reverse complement strand
TATTGTAAAAATTTTGAAGATAATCTCTATATATATTGAAGGTTGTATAAACAGTGTGGATCTAAGCTGATACTGAGAATATACTGAATACAGAATAAAGCGGGTGAATAGTCCGAATAGATACTGCATAGAGAGGTAGAATATTCTGAATATTCAAGTATACATGACTCAGCTATTAAGTTACCGGACTGAGACCCCGAGGAGGAAAAGCGAGAAGATGTGTAGCTCCGACTCAGCAAAACACTACAAACAGGCTGTGTTTATGGGCACGTTCCCGCACTTAAACAGCCGCCTAATTTTGGATTTCTGCTCACACTCTTCATATCTTCCGATTCTGGGTCCCGAACCGCCGACGAGGCAACCAGCGTTTGTTTATTTGCTTGTGTGATTTTGTCTCGATTCTTCGTCAACGGCCGTTCTTCCTTATCGATTTTACGGTCTTTTTCCCCCCCTTCCAGAAATGATAATAACCTCTCTGGTGTAGCCGCGATAATAACATCAATATAGAGCCTCCATAAAGCCTATATATGTAAGCCACGATAAATCACTCTCGCTGGCAAGTATTTTCGTCATCAGATCTGACCCAGCTGATATTGGGGGGAGCTCCCGGTGACGTAGATTGCTGACGTCATGGCAGTGACGCGCAGCTCGTGGGCGGGGCTTATGGATCTCGCTCCCTCACTGGTTATCAGCGCCGTATCTATGACGTCACACTCATCTCTCCATTTCATTGGTTGATTAAATAAATTTGATGAGGCCTCACCTATGGAGTAGATATAAGGGTGTTTGCCCCGCTTCTATTGGCCGAGATAGAAGAAGCATTACTGATATTTTGCTGTAATAATTATACTGACAATAATAACAATAAAATTGATAATGATAATGATAATGATAATGATAATGATAATGATAATGATAATGATAATGATAATGATAATGATAATGATAATGATAATGATAATGATAATGATAATGATAATGATAATGATAATGATAATGATAATGATAATGATAATGATAATGATAATGATAATGATAATGATAATGATAATGATAATGATAATGATAATGATAATGATAATGATAATGATAATGATAATAATAATGATGATAATAATTATACTGACAATAATAACAATAAAATTGATAATGATAATGATAATGATAATGATAATGATAATGATAATGATAATGATAATGATAATGATAATGATAATGATAATGATAATGATAATGATAATGATAATGATAATGATAATGATAATGATAATGATAATGATAATGATAATGATAATGATAATGATAATGATAATGATAATGATAATGATAATGATAATGATAATGATAATGATAATGATAATGATAATGATAATGATAATGATAATGATAATGATAATGATAATGATAATGATAATGATAATGATAATGATAATGATAATGATAATGATAATGATAATGATAATGATAATGATAATGATAATGATAATGATAATGATAATGATAATGATAATGATAATGATAATGATAATGATAATGATAATGATAATGATAATGATAATGATAATGATAATGATAATGATAATGATAATGATAATGATAATGATAATGATAATGATAATGATAATGATAATGATAATGATAATGATAATGATAATGATAATGATAATGATAATGATAATGATAATGATAATGATAATGATAATGATAATGATAATGATAATGATAATGATAATGATAATGATAATGATAATGATAATGATAATGATAATGATAATGATAATGATAATGATAATGATAATGATAATGATAATGATAATGATAATGATAATGATAATGATAATGATAATGATAATGATAATGATAATGATAATGATAATGATAATGATAATGATAATGATAATGATAATGATAATGATAATGATAATGATAATGATAATGATAATGATAATGATAATGATAATGATAATGATAATGATAATGATAATGATAATGATAATGATAATGATAATGATAATGATAATGATAATGATAATGATAATGATAATGATAATGATAATGATAATGATAATGATAATGATAATGATAATGATAATGATAATGATAATGATAATGATAATGATAATGATAATGATAATGATAATGATAATGATAATGATAATGATAATGATAATGATAATGATAATGATAATGATAATGATAATGATAATGATAATGATAATGATAATGATAATGATAATGATAATGATAATGATAATGATAATGATAATGATAATGATAATGATAATGATAATGATAATGATAATGATAATGATAATGATAATGATAATGATAATGATAATGATAATGATAATGATAATGATAATGATAATGATAATGATAATGATAATGATAATGATAATGATAATGATAATGATAATGATAATGATAATAATAATGATAATAATAATGATGATAATAATTATACTGACAATAATAACAATAAAATTGATAATGATAATAA
>NC_061850.1:24385582-24388929 GCF_019202785.1 Penaeus chinensis | reverse complement strand
GACTGCATTACA
Organism: Penaeus chinensis; assembly: GCF_019202785.1. Taxonomy (NCBI): domain Eukaryota; kingdom Metazoa; phylum Arthropoda; class Malacostraca; order Decapoda; family Penaeidae; genus Penaeus; species Penaeus chinensis. The sequence goes on along the minus strand of NC_061850.1, from coordinate 24,388,917 downwards.
TATTCATAGCATTGACCCATCGCCTCAGGGAACCAAAACCGAGGAAAAGGTCATAAAGATATTCAATTTGCTGCATTAACTCCTTCTTCATCATTAAGATATGGTGTCGATTTGCATATAGATTGAAGAAAGAGCAAATCGAGGCTAAGGAAGGTGTGGATCTTTTCTTTTCTTTTCTTTTCTTCTTTCCTTATTTTGTTGTTGTTTTTTTTTTTTCATTTTAAATTTCTCTCATTCTCTCTTTCTCTCTTTCTCTCTCACTCTTATTGTCTATTTATCTACCTATCGCATACACATACACGCGCACATACTATCTATCTACTTATCAACCCATCTCTCTATCTATGAATCTATCTACATCTCTATTCATCTATATATCTCTCTATGCATCTATCTATCTCTCTATCCATCTATCTATCTATCTTATTCATCTATCTATCCCTCTATTCATCTATCTATCTCTCAATTCATCTATCTATTTCTCTATTCATCTATCTATTTCTCTATTCATCTATCTATCTCTCTATTAATCTATCTGTCTCTCTAATCATCTATCTATCTCTCTATTTATCTATCTATCTGTCTATTCATCTTTCTATCTCTCTATTCATCTATCTATCTCTCTATTCATCTATCTCTCTATTCATTTATCTATCTCTCTATCCATCTATCTAGCTCTCTATTCATCTATCTATCTCTCTATCCATCTATCTATCTCTCTATCCATCTATCTATCTCTCAATTCATCTATCTATCTCTCTATTCATCTATCTATCTCTCTACTCATCTCTCTCTCTCTCTATTCATCTATCTATCTTTCTATTGATCTCTCTATCTCTCTATTCATCTATCTATCTTTCTATTCATCTATCTATCTCTCTATCCATCTATCTATCTCTCTATTCATCTATCTATCTCTCTATTCATCTATCTATCTCTCTATTAATTTATCTATCTCTCTATTCATCTATCTATCTCTCTTATTCCACATACAGCCACCTTGCCATTTCTCTACCATGCCATGCTCCCACAGCTTTATGTCATGCACTAAAATCATGCACAGTAGGACACCGCTCCTACTTGGCATCTGTTCCTCAGTCTCTTAAAATTCCAAAATCTTTTAATAGTGCCTCTGTCGGTGCTTTTGCCCTAATATCTCTCCCTCGTTCTCTCTCTCTCTCTGTTTTTCATCTCACTATTTCTCTCGTACTGTCTCTATCTCTAATTATCTCTCACTCTCTCTCTCTCTTTCTCTCTCTCTCTCTCTCTCTCTCTCTCTCTCTCTCTCTCTCTCTCTCTCTCTCTCTCTCTCTCTCTCTCTCTCTCTCTCTCTCTCGTTCTCTCTCTCTCTCTGTTTTTCATCTCACTATTTCTCTCGTACTGTCTCTATCTCTAATTATCTCTCACTCTCTCTCTCTCTCTCTCTCTCTCTCTCTCTCACTCTCTCTCTCTCTCTCTCTCTCTCTCTCTCTCTCTCTCTCTCTCTCTCTCTCTCTCTCTCTCTCTCTCTCTCTCTCTCGTTCTCTCTCTCTCTCTGTTTTTCATCTCACTATTTCTCTCGTACTGTCTCTATCTCTAATTATCTCTCTCTCTCTCTCTCTCTCTCTCTCTCTCTCTCTCTCTCTCTCTCTCTCTCTCTCTCTCTCTCTCTCTCTCTCTCTCTCTCTCTCTCGTTCTCTCTCTCTCTCTGTTTTTCATCTCACTATTTCTCTCGTACTGTCTCTATCTCTAATTCTCTCTCTCTCTCTCTCTCTCTCTCTCTCTCTCTCTCTCTCTCTCTCTCTCTCTCTCTCTCTCTCTCTCTCTCTCTCTCTCTCTCTCTCTCTCTATCTCTCCCTCATTCTCTCTCTCTCTCTCTCTCTCTCTCTCTCTCTCTCTCTCTCTCTCTCTCTCTCTCTCTCTCTCTCTCTCTCTCTCTCTCTCTTTTAAACTCACTATTTCTCTTTATTTCTCTCGTACTGTCTCTATCTCTAATTTTCTCTCTCTCTCTCTCTCTCTCTCTCTCTCTCTCTCTCTCTCTCTCTCTCTCTCTCTCTCTCTCTCTCTCTCTCTCTCTCTCTCTCTCTCTATTTCTCTCTCTCTCTATTTCTCTCTGTCTCTCAGTCTCTCTTTCCTGGTCATCATATATTTTCCATTCCCTCCTTTCTAGCCATTTATGTTTATAATGATAATGATATTAATAATAGTAATGAAATATTGATATTAATAATAGTAATGAAAATAATGATATTAATAATAGTAATGAAAATAATGATAATAACAATCATAATCGAATTGGAAATGATAATGATGAAGTTAACAATGATAATAATGATAGTAATAGTGATAATGATAATGATAATGATAATGATAATAATGATAATAATAGTAATGACGATGATAATAGTGACAATAAAATAATAATTATAATGATGATAATATTAATAATGGTGATAATAATAATGACAATGACAATGATAATAGTAATAATAATAATAATTGTAATAATCAATCATAATAATGATAATGATAATAATAATGATAATAACAACACTAATAATAACTGTAGTTCACTTCATCAGTAATTAAAGACCTCGCAAAGAAAATGACTTGGATCAGACTTGGATCTCATAGTATTTTTAGGTAATTCTTACATATCAATGGATTAACTTCTCATGTCACCGTTTTACACGTCTCGGTTTGCGCCAGGCACCCACGAGCTCCGTGCGCGCGCTCGCCCGAATACCTTACCGCATCCCTATGTTTTAACGAGTGCCAATCAGGTGGCCGTGCCTGAGAGAGGGCCTGTCAAAAGGGCCGTGCCTACGAGGGTAACGTCTGGGCACATTTCAGGCATACCAAAGAAATGGGCAGTCGGGGTTTGTCACGCGAGAAGGGAGGGTCAGTGTTTGGCTGTGTATCCGCATCAAGTGTAGTGATATCTCTTGTACCTGTAGCTGTGAAATAATTGTACAAGATCAATTTAATAAAGTGAATGTTGTCTATCATTTGGTACCACCAGAGAAAACAACGTTTGTGAGGTGCAATACCACAATAAGAATGATATTGATAATAATGTTAATGATGATAAAAATAATAACAATGATGATAATAATAATAATAATAATAGAAGTAAAAATGATAATGATAACAATCATAATTGTGATAATGATACTATTACCACTACTACTACTACTGCTCTATATATCACTTCTACTACTAATTGTAGTAATGATAATAATAATAGTAATAGTAGTAATAATAATCAAAATAATAATAATGATAATAATAACAATAATAACAATGATAATGATAATAATAACAACAACAGTAATCATTATTATTAGTATTAATAC
>NC_061850.1:24345582-24358082 GCF_019202785.1 Penaeus chinensis | reverse complement strand
GAGTGGGAAGGAGAGGGAGAGGGAGTGTTGGGAGGGAGGGAGGGAGAGGGAATGGGGAAGGGGAAGGGATGGTGGAGGGGAAGAGGGAGTGGAAGAGGAAGAGGGAGAGTGGGAGGGAGGGAGAGGGAGAAGGCGAGGGAGTGGGAGAGGAAGAGGGAGAGTGGGAGGGAGGGAGAGGGAGAAGGCGGGGGAGTGGGAGAGGAAGAGGGAGAGTGGGAGGGAGGGAGAGGAAGAAAAAGAGGAAAATTGGAGGAAGACGGAAATGGAGAGGGAGGGGAAATGGATGGGAGAGAGAGTGAAAGAGGGAGATGAAGAGGAAGAGAAAAGGAGAAGGAAGAGAGGAAACGTAGGAGGGAGATAGTGTGCATAGAGAAAAAAGGGGAGAGATGGGAAGACGCAGGGAAAGGGGGGAGAGAGAGTGGGGAGAGGAAAGGAAGTCGGATAAAAGAGATAGAAGGAAAGGGAGAGGAGAAAGAGGAAAAAGGAAAGAGGGGGACGAAGGGGTGGATGGGATGAAGAGAAACGTTATATTGAATTAATAATGTGTTTTTTTGTTATCATGCTATTATATTTTATATCATTTATATATATCATTTTCCTCTTACTTTTCCTAGCAATCATCAAAACATCAAAATCATCTACATTATAACTATTGTCACTATTAATATTATCACCATCACCATCACCATCACCACCACCATCCTTATCACCATCACCATCGTCATTATTACCATCACTACCACCATAACCACAATTATCAGCACCCCCCCCCCCCCCCGCCCCCCCTTACCTGCTGATTTCTTTGGCAGTCGATTCGCATGGCCAGAGCGCATCGTCCGATTACGTCGAGAGTAAATCCCTGTGATAGGCTAAAGATGTCGAAGTCACGGCCATTATCCACGTAATCGGACACGACGCCCATGAAGTCGTCGACGCAATCTTGCATGAGTGGAAGCATCTGGAAAATATGTTTTTGTTATTTTTGTATTGATTAGTTTTTTTGCTTTTTGTTTTTCGTTGTTATAATTCTTATCCTATGTTTCGGTACTTTATCATTAGGAATGTCAACATCCCTCCCGCCCTCCCTTTGTCCCTCCCTCTTCCTCTCTCTTTCCCTCCTTCCCTCTTTCCCTCCCTCCCTCTTTCCCTCCCTCCCTCTTCCCTCCTCCCCCCTCCCTCCTCCCTCTTTCCCCCCACCCCTTTCCCTCCTCCCTCTTCCCCTTTTCCCTCCCTCCCCACTCATCTTCCCTTCCTACCTTTCCCCCTGTTCCCTTCCTCCCTCTTTCCCTCTCTCCCTCTTGTCCGTTGCCGCACCTTTCCCTTCCACCCTTGTCCCGCACCTCCCTCTGGCCTTGACACTCACTCCCTCTTTCCCTCCCTCCATCTTTCCACCTTTACTCATCCTTCACATGTCTCCTTCACTCCCAGTAAACAGGATAATCTTTTTACTTCTATCACAAAACGTTGACACACATTGCATCAATCGTTCCATACATTCCTCTTTCACAGACCACAACATTTGAAAATCAATAAATACCCGTTGCAATAATCCCCTTCGCACTCTCTCCTATACTGTCATTTAAACTATAGGATCAAACATAAAGAGGTTGAATAAATGCACTCACTAATCCATAAATAAAAGGAATAGGAATACATATTAAGCAATAAAGATAAAGGATAAGAAAGAAATAACTATATATTTGAGAATGAAGGAAATAAGGAGGGAAATGAAAACAGATAAATATATCAATACGTATTTCCTCCATATTTAAATTAATACCGCTTTCACGAACAATTTTTACCTAAAGAACGCAACACCTATTTCAATCCAGCATACCCTACCTCTTTCCCATACCAGCTTTCAATCACTCCCGCCTCCCTCTTTCCCTCCCCTGTCTCATCTCACCTGCTTGAAGGTTGGGCGGACGAAAATACCGATTGATTAAAGTTCTCAGCATCTTCCATTCTATCTCTCTTGTCCGACGAGCAAATGTCACAGTAGGTTTGGGGCTTAGTGATGGCGCTGTGGGGGTGGGGGGGGAGAGGAAAGGGGGAGAAAAGGTAGGGGAAAGAGGGGTAGAGGGAAAGGGGAGAGGTGGATAGGGGGGAAAATGAAGGGGGAGGGGAGAAAAGGAGGGAAGAGGAGTAGGGAAAGGGAGAGGAGAGAGAAGGAGGGGAGAAAAGGGAGGAAGAGAGTAGGGGAAAGGGGATAGAGGGGAGGAAAAAGGAAGGGGGAAGGGGGAAAAGGAGGGGAATAAGAGTAGGGAAACGAGAGGTGAAGAAAAAGGAAGGGGAGGGGAAAGGGAGGGGAAGAGGGGAGAGTAGATAAGGAAAGGGGAAACGGGGGAAAAGGGAGAGAAGGGGGAGGTAGGGGTGGGTTAGAGAGGATGGAAGGGAGAGGGGGTAGAGGAGTGATACAGGGATGGAAAAGGGTGGGGGAGAGGAATATAAGAAGGGTGGGGAGAGAGGGTAGAAAGGGGAGATGGGGAAAGGGGAAAGGAAGGAAGGGGGGATATGGGGGGGTAAGTGGGGGTGTGGAGTGGGTAGGGGGTTAGCAGAGATGGGATAAAGTAGGATTAGGTTATATAGTAAATTATGATAGTAATAAGATAAATATAATAATCAATGTTATAAGAAAAAAGTGTTAATAGACATGATTATGATAAATTATTATAATGATTAAAGATATGGTTGATATTGTTATTAATTATTATAGAAGTTTTATGTTTTATTTTTTGAGGATAATGTTTTAATTTTGTATTGTAATGTTTATAATATAATAGAGTTAATTAAATGTTGAATGTTTTTAGTTGTTATGTATTTGGTTTGTGTTTGAGTTATTTTTTTTGTTTGGAAGGTGTTTTTAGTTTTTTGTGTGGGTTTTTTTTTTATTATAGATAGAGATAATATATATATATAAATATATATATATATATATATATATAATAATATATATATATAAATATATATAAATTGATAATATAGTATTTTATATATTTATATATATATTATATTATATATAGATATGAATTTTATGTATATGTGTTATGTATTTATTGGGTGTGTTTTGGGTAGATGTGTTGGTATGTTTTATTTTTGGTGGTTAGTTTGGTTATGAGTTGTTTGGGTGGTTGGATATGTTGTGTTGGTGTTGATTGGTGTGTTTATATGTTTTATAATTGTTTGTTTATTGTTGGGTTTATTGAAATGATTTGAGTTGGATTAGGTATATGGGGGAGTTTTGTATATAGGGAGGTAGTTGGATGGATTGGTTTTTGTATGATAATGGGGATGGTGTTTGGTGGGTGTGTTGTTGTAGTGTAGTGATGTAATGGTGGTGGTTTTGAGGGGGTGTTTAAGGTTTATGTTTTTGTTTGGTTGGTTTATGGTATATTTTTTTTATTTTTTTTAGTAGTTGTTGGGATGTAGATTGTTTTGGTGATGTGTAAATAAATTAATGAATTTAGGTGTGTTGGATTAAGATTTATGTTAAAGTTGTAATGTCTGGAGTTGTTGAGTTTGCTAAGGAATATACATTATTTAAATTTTCTTAGATCCCTAAATCACCTCCGTTTTTTTGATACTCCTTACAGTGTGCGTGCGTTACTACAAGATGCGTAACTTTGGTTGTAATTATGAGAAATTGTTCGTTCAGGAAGAAATTCGATGAAAGGGTAAGGTTAATAAAGAGTAAAAGATAGATGGTGTATGGACTATTTATATTTAGCCTTTGAGGTTATAGTACTCTCTCTCTTTGTCTGTCTGTCCTCTCTCACTCTCCTCTCTCCTCTCTTCTGTCTGTCTGTCTGTCTCTCTCTCTCTCTCTCTCATCTCTCCCTCATCTCTCCTCTCCTCAACTCCCCTCTCTCTCTCTCTCTCTCTCTCATCCTCTCTCTCTCCTCTCATCATCTCTCTCCCTTCTCATCTCCTCTCTCTCCTCTCTCTCTTTCTCTCTCTCTCTCTTTCTGTGTTTGTGTGTGTGTAAAAAATATTCTACGTCTTCGAAAACCTCGTTATCAAGGTAACCGAACCAGACGATTTCAAAAATAGTAATAAGCTTGACTGAGTGAGAAAATAGAATAAGTAAAAATAATGATTTTGAATGAGAAAATATGTGGTGTCGCGATGTGGCAGAAAAATGATTTATGTGATAAAATGGTGATATATATAGTGCAGTGATAGCGTGCAATATGTGATATAGGGTTACTCTCTCTCTCTTTCTCTCTCTCTTTCTTTCTCTCTCTCCTTCTTTTCGCCCTCTCTTTCTTTCTCTCTCTCCATTTCTCTCCTTCTTTCTCTCTCTCTTTCTCCTTCCTAACTATCATCTACTATCTATCTGCCTGTCTATCTATCTGTCTATCCATCTGTATGTTTGTCTATCTATCTCTCTTTCTTTCTATATAAATCTATCCTTATCTCTATCTATTTATCTATCTATCTATACATCTTCTCCTCTGTCTGTCCCATTCATTCTCTCCATCTCTCTACCCTCTGTATATTTCATCTATCCATCTCTCTCTATCTCCTCTCTCTCCCTCTCTCCTCGCTCTCTCTCTCTCTCTCTCACATCTCTTCTCTCCTCTCTACTCTCTCCTCTCACTCTCTCGCTCTATCTCGCTCGCATCGCTCTCTGTCAATATCATCTATCCATCTCTCTCTCTCTTTCTGTCTATTCATCTATCCAAATTTTTCTCTGACTATTCATCAATCCAACTCTCTCTCCTCTCTCTCTCTCTCTCTCTCTCTCTCTCTCTCCCTCTCTTCTCTCTCTCCTCTCTCTCTCTCTCTCTCTCTCTCTCTCTCGCTCTTGTCTATACATCACCATCTCTCTCTCCTCTTTCTATTAATCATCAATTTTTTTCTCCGTCTTCCTCTATCCACCCTACCCATCTTTTTAACAGACATGATATTCCACATACAAAAGAACAGCAAAAGACCCTTTAAAAAAAGGTTTCCAACCAACAAAAGGCTTTTAAAAAGAAAAAATCAAATGCTCTCTCACAGTAAGCGAATCTTTATCATCGTCTCTCGGGAAAGGTTGGCACACCTGATCCTATCACTTATGATTCCGTGTGATTGATTAACGAGGAGAGAAATCACCGTTAATGGCGAGGCGTTTGTTAGTTTTAGCGATTGTCAATTGTCTGAGTTATGAAAGAGGAGGACAAGATTAAAAATGTAGATTGAAATCATGAATCAGGTGACAATAATCACATGAGAATAAGAATTATTATGTGTGTGTGAGTCTGTGGGTGTGTGTTTTGTGTGTTTGTGTGTGTGTGTGTGTGTGTGTGAGTGGTGGTGTGTGGTGTGTGTGTGTGTGTGTGTGTGTGTTGTGTTGTGTGTGTGTGTGTGTGTGATGGTGTCTTGTGTGTGTTGTCTTTGGGTGCCCCTGGTGTGTCATGTATGTGGAGGGGTTTTAATATATATTATAATAGATAGATGAAGATAAAAGTCGCGAAGTCAAGTGGTAGAACACTGACTCTGACCCTCATGGTCTCGAGTTAAAATTTTCCCGTCGCGCCGGTCGAAAAAAATGCCTCGGGCTTGAGCCCGATCTCACGAAAGAAAAACACTACCCCTTTGAGAAGTAAAAACGCGGTGTCGAAGGGGAAGTCGCCGCCGGGCACAAGTGTTTTTTTCGCGCCGACAGCGTTTTTAATTTGAAGGCATCCAACAGGCAAGGTTTGCACTACCAAAAAAACTCTCAGTGAAAAAAAGGAGGCCAAATTTCCCGCCCTTTATATAAAACATATTATTAATTATATATATAAATATATATAAAATTATAATGTAATAATAAATATAAATTTATTGTTTGTGATGTGCATAAACACAAAAAAAACGCACAACCCGGATATGTATATCAAAAATATATAAAAAATATAATATATATATATATAAAAAGTATATATATAAAAAAATAATATATATATATTATATAAAGAGAGGAGAGGAGAGAGAGAAGAGAGAGAGAGAGAGACAAACAGAGAGGAGAAAAGAGAGAGATATACATAACCCCCCCCCAAAATATTTTATGTATATTATAAATATATAATATATATATATATATAAAAGTACACACATAATCTAAATATATAATACGTATATCACATATATTTACATATATCATCACCTAAGTATCTATCATTTACTAACTCTATCTATTTCCCCCTACCTTCTATCTATATCTTGCTAAACTGCTATCTTCCATCTGCTACATATATCTCTTCTATCTTACAAACCCAACATCTATGATGATCTAATCTTATTTAATTTTTAAAGAAATAAATTTATATATGTAATTAAAATATATATTTTATATATATAAACACACACATATGGGATATATGTGGGGTGTGGTGTGTGTGGGTTTTGTTGTGGTAAATTATAAAATATATTTTAGTGGGATAAATAAAATAGGGGTTTTGTGTGTTTGGGGGGTCTCCTCTTTTTTTTCTCTCTCTCTCCTTTTCCCCCTCTCGCTCTCTCCATCTTCTCTCTCTCCTCCCTCCCTCCTCTCCTCTCTCTCTCTCATCTCTCTCTCCTCTCCTCCATCTCCTCTCTCTTCTCTCCCTGCTCTCCTCGCTCTCCCCCTCTCTCTCTCTCTCTTACCCCCCCCCCCCCCTCCCCCTCCTCTCCTCTCTCTCTCTCTCCTCTCTCTCTCTCTCTCTCGCTCTCTCTCCGCTCTCCCTCTCATTCCTCTCTCCTCTCTCTCTCTTCTCTTCTCTCCCTTTCCCCCTCTCCTCTTCTCTCTCTCTCTCTCTCCCTCTTCATCTTTCCTTTTCTCTCTTCTCCTCCTCTCTCTCATCTTTCTCTTTCTCATCTCCTTTTCTCCTCTTTTCAAGCTCTCATCGCCTCCTCCTCTCTCCTTTCTCTCTCTTCTCTCTCTCTCTCTCTCTCTTCTCTCTCTTCTCTCTCTCTCCCCCTCTCTTCTCTCTCCCTCGCTCTCTCTCTCTCTCTCATCTCTCATCTAACTCCTCCTCTCTCTCTCTCCTTTCTTCCTCTCTCCCTCCCCCCCCCCCCTTCTCTCTCTCTTCTCTCTCGCTCCTCCTCCTCTCTCCTCTCTTGCTCTTCCGGAGTCCGCCCCTTTTCTCATCTCTCTCTCTCTCTCCCCTCTCTCTCGCTCTCTCTCAGGTTAAAATATCAATATTTTCTATCGCTCTCGTCTCTATTCTCTCTCTCTCTCGTCTCCTCTTCTCTCTCTCTCTCCTCCGCCTCTCTTTCTCTCTCCTCCTTCTCCCTCCCCTCTCTCCTCTCTCTCTCTCTCTCCTCTCTCTCTCTCTCTCTCTCTCCCTCCTCGCTCTCTCTCCCCCCCCCCCCCTCTCTCTCATCCTCGCTCTACTCTCCTCTCCTCTCTCTCTCTCTCCTCTCCTCCTCGCTCTCTCGCCTCTCCTCTCTCTTTTCTTCTTCCCTTTTCCAATTCCTCTCTCTCTCCTCTCTCCTCTCGGGTCTCCTCCCCCCCCCCCCCCCCCCCTCTCCCTCCCTCCCCCCCCCTCTCTCCCTCTCTTTCCCCCCCTCCTCCCTTCTCTCCCCCCCCCCCCTTCCTCCTCGCCCCGCTCTTCTCCTCCTCCCCTCTCTCCTCTCTCCTCTCCTCTCTCCTCTTTCCTCTATCTTCGTTCTCTCGCTTCTCCTCACTCCCTCCCCCATCCCTCTTTCCCTCCTCATCTCTCTCTCCCCCTCTTCTCTCCCCCTCTCTCTCCTTCTCTTCTCCTCTCTTCTTCTCTCTCTCTCTCTCTCCCCCTCTCCCTCTCTTTTCACTCTCTTTCTCTTTCTCTCTTTTCTTCTCTCTCTCTCTCTCACCCTCTCCTGCTCTCTCTTCTCTCTCTCCCTCTCTCTCCCCCCCCCCTCTCTCTCTCTCCCAACTCTCATCTCTCCTCTCCTCCTCTCCTTTCTCTCTCCCCTTTTCTCCCTTCTTTCTCTTTTCTCTCTCTTTCTTCTCTCTCTCTCTCTCACTCCTCTCCTGCTCTCTCTCTCTCTCTCTCTCTCTGTTACTTTATCTCTCTCTCTCTCTCCTCCTCATCATTAACTTCCCCCCATTCTATTCCTCATTTCCCGCTTCATCCCTCACACCCCCTTCTCCCTACCTCCTTTCCTTCCTTTTAATGCCATCCCACCTCTTGCGCCATCCCCTCCCCCCCTTTTCCCCTCCCCCTCCCTTTCCCTACCACACCACCCTCTCTCCCCTTCCCCGCCACTCCACCCTTCATCCCCTTCCCTCCCCCCCTTCTTTTCCCCGCTACTCCACCCCCTCCCCTCCCCTCCCTCCCCCCTATCTATCCACTACCCTCCTCTACCTCCCCATTTACCCTCCCCTTTCATCCCTTCATCCTCCCCCCTCCCCTACCCCCACCTTTATGGAGTCTGTAGCGTACGAGTATATAGGACACAGAGGCTTCATATACCACTGTAAGGTTTCCGTGGCTTCTGCTTATGAAAAGTACAGTTCGTCAACATCCGGGGATCGGAGGCTCAGGGAATCGATGACGTAATAGTTTCGTTTATGACGTCATGGGGTTTGAAAGCGATTGTTTCGGTCGATGAGGGGGAGTAGAAAGAGGGGGGGGGGGGAAAGAGGAGGAAGAGGAGGTGAAGAGAGGAGATGGAATGAGGGGAAAGCAGAAAGAACGAAGGAGGAGAGAAGAGGAGTGAGAAAATGAAGTCAGTGGTAAAGGAGGAGGAGGAGGAGGAGGAGGAGGAGGAGGAGGAGGAGGGGAAGGAGGCAGAGATGGAGGAAGATGTGGAAGAGGAGGAGAAGGAAAAGAAGATGGAGGAGAAGACGGAGGAGGAGGAAGAAGAGGATTAATGATAAAACAACCACAGTAAAAAAAATAATACATTATTATAATAATAATAGTGATATTAATATCAATAAAACAACAACAACAATAATGGTAATAATATTAATAAAAATCATAATAATAATAATAACAATGATAATAATATCAATAATGATAAATAGTAACAATAATAATAATAATGCTAATAATAATAATAATAATAATAATAACAACAACAATAACAATAGTAATAATAATAATACTAATACTGATAATAATAGTGATAATGATAATGATAATGATTATAATGCTAATAATGAAAATAGATAATAAGGACAATGGTAGTGATAACAATGATAATCCGAGTAAAACAATAACATTGATAATAAGAAGAAGGATAATTGTAACAATAATTAATAATAACCTCACCTAGCAATAATAATAACAATACTAATAATATTGATAGTGATAGTGATAGTAATAATAACAAAATCAATAAGAGTGAAAACATAACTAAAAGAACAAAAACAAGAGCAAGCGTAAGAACAACAACAACAATAATAATATTGATAACAAGAATAATAATAACAAGAAGAAATAAGAATAGAAATAAAAATATTTCATTGAAAGAAAACGTAGCTGATGGTGATGAAGATGAAGATGATGAAGATAGTGATGATGGTGAAAAGATTAAGAACACGTTTAAGAAAAGTGCTAAGAAAAAAAAGAAGACAATGATAGTGAGAAAAAAAAAGAAGCAAAATAATAATAAAAAACAACAACATGAGAAAGAAAAAAACAGAAAAAAAGAAAACAGAAAAGAGAAGAAAAAACAAACAAACAAACAAAAAAACAGCGAGTTGAAGACAAGAGCAACAAAGACATATACACAGACTCGGGAACAGAAACAGTGGGGCCTCCTCTGCAAGCAAAGTTCGCAACGCATGCAATATTATGCAACAGCTTTACATTCCGTCTCACGTTTTCGCTGAGACGGTGAAAGTTCGAGAAGGAAGGACGGAGGGAGAGAGAGAGAAAGAGACAAAGGATAAGATGAGAGGGGGAGAGGAAGAGAAGTGGTGGAAAAGAAGGAAAGACAAAATGGAATTGGATGACTTGTGGGAAAGAGAGAAAAAGAGAAAGAGAGAGAGAAAAAAGAGAAGAGAGAAGAAAAGAGGAGAGGAGAGAGAGAGAAGAAGAGAAAAGAAAAAAGAGAGAAAAAGAGAGAATGGGGGAGAGAGAGAGAGAGAGGAGAGAGGAGAGGGGTGGAGAGAGAGAGGAAAAGAAGAGAGAAAAGAGAGAGGGGAGAGTAAGAGGGGAAAGAGAGAGAGAGAGAGAGAAAGAGAAGACGAGGAGGAGAAAGAAAAAAGGGAGAGAGGGGGATGAGAGAGAAGAGAGAGAGAGAGAGAAAAAGAGAAAGAAAAAGAGAGAAGAAAAGAGAGAGAGAGAGAGAGAGAGAGAGAGAGAAAAGAGAGAGAGGAGAAAGAAAAAAGAGGAGAAGGAGAAAAAAGGAAAAAAGAGAGAAAAGAAAGAAAAGAGAAAAGGAGGGGGAGAGATAGGAGGGAGATGGAAGGGGGAGAGGGGCGAGGGGGGTGGGGCTTCTTTTTTTTCTTTGGGGGCTTCTTTTTTCTGCCGCTTTGTGTGAAATTTCACACCTTTTCCCCCATCTCCCCCCCCCCCCCCCCCCGTTATTCACGTGCTTCCCCCCCAAACCCCCCCCCCCCCCCCCCCCCCCCCTTGTCACCCTTACTTCCTAAATTTTTACTTTAAAAAAGCCCCCGTTGCCCTCTTTTTTTTCCCTTTTCTTTTTTCTCTTTTTTTCCCATCTTTCCTATCGTCTAAGAGTATTAAAAGGGGTAAAAACCCTGTCAAAGGTTATAAATGTTTATATAAAAGACTGAGAAAAAATACGTTGATGTCGACTTCAAGATAGACATATTTATATCCGGTGAAAAAAGGGGGAAATTTCGAAAAGCTTGAAGCAAAACCCTTTGGAGAAAAATTTCCCCAAAGATTAAAAGTGATTCGTCCCTCTCCCCCTCTTCTCCTCTCTTCCCCTCTCTCTCCCTTTTTTTCCTTTTAGCATTGCGAAGCATGATTAAGCTTAAGAAGAATATCGGTTGTGACGTGGAAAATTGGCGCGTTGCATAATGATCCTGATAAAAATAGTGAACAGCAGGGCTTTTATGAAAATTTTTTTTTTTTTTTTTTTTTTTCCGCGTTTATTTCGAAAATTTAAAGCCGTTAAAAATTCCAAAATTTTAATTCGTCAAAAAAACACAAACCCCATTATTCACTTTTTTCTGATTCTGATCAATGACTTTATCGTTTTTTTTTTTTGTTTTTTTTTTAAACCTTTTTGCCTAAATAAATAGGTAAAAAGGAAAATATTACACAACATCGTTTTTCTTTTTATGGAGCATTGTAAAGTAACTACTTAAGAAATGTCGGTATTTTTTTCAGTATAAAAGGGAAAGGGGGACATTGGGACCCTAGTTTTAGACATTAATAATTGCTTTGGATCCTCGTTACATTCATGGTCCCTGCTTAGATAGATATTCTTAAACCTCAAAATAAAGAAAATTTATAAAAAATTAACCCTGCGTTAAAAAAAAGAAAACCCTAGTTTTTTTTTTTCTTGATAAAGGCGCCAAAAATTGTATTGGGTTGACAAGTTACACAAAGGCTCCCTGAGTAAGATAAGAACTTATTTCGTAACTTGTCATGATTTCTTTTTTTTTTTTTTTTTTTTTTTTTTTTTTTTTTTTTGTATCTACGAAGGTTGAGAATTTGTTAATAACTGGTCTGTGTGATGAGGGAAGACATTTTATAAATTTTTGAGACATTTTTTTTCCAAAGGAAAGTCAGTGTTTTTTTTTTTTTTTTTTTTGTATTCTGTTTCGTCTTCCTTTTCTTCCTCTTATCCCCTTTTCTGTTATTTTTATTTTTTTTTTTTTCCTTTTCTTCTTCCCTTTCCTTCCTTTTTTTTTTTTGGTTTTATTTTTTCCTTTTTAATTTTAAGTTGTCTTTCGTGTAAAAAGGTTTTTTTTTTAATCATTTATCTTCCTTTTATCCTATTTTCCTATTTTTTTTTTTCTAGGGCTTTAAATTCTCTTAAATTATTTTTAAAGCTAGATTATTCTTAAAGGTAATAACCCAGAAATCACTGTATTTTTTTTTTTTTTTTTTTTTTCCATTTTTGTCGTTATCAATTTTTGGGGGGGCCGCCCCCCCCCCCCACCCCCCCCCCCCCCCCCCCCCTCAAAAATAAAAACTAAAATAACAAAAAGATAAAATAAATAAAAAATCATAGTAAAAATGCCCCCTTCCCAAACCCTCTAAAGATTCTTAATAAAGTAAAAATCGTGATTTTTTTTTTCCGTGTATTTTAAGTAGAAAAGGGATCATGAAATTTTACTTATGGTCCCTGCTTGGATAGACATTTTTTATCGCCGCTACTAAAGAAATGAATTGTTTGTTCTGTGCTAGAAATATAAAAGAACAAAAACTATTATTTCTGTCCTGGTATGACACCAACATTTGTATATGGTTGACAAGCTACACTAATGCTCCCTGAGTAAGATAAGTGAACTTGTTTTGTAACTTGTCATGTTTTTTTTTTTTTTTTTTTTCGGCATCTACGAGGGATTAAGGGAAAATTGGTAAAGTACACGTATTGTGTGACAAGACGTTTGCCAAACAGTTCCTTTTTCTCGTGGT
>NC_061850.1:24335582-24338082 GCF_019202785.1 Penaeus chinensis | reverse complement strand
AGAGGGAGAGAAGGAGGGAGGGAGAGGGAGAGAAGGAGGGAAAGAGAGCTAAGAGTGAGAGGAAAAGAATGCGAGGGGGGAGAAAGAGAGAAAAGTGAGAAAAGAGACATATACAAACAGTCAAAAAAAAAGAAAAAAGACAAAAGAGACCATCAAAAAAGTGAACAAAAAGAAGGGAAGGAAAGAGACAAACGCACAAACAAACAAACAAACCAGACGCACGTACACAAAAATACCCCCCCCCCAAAAAAAAAAAAAAAAAAAAAAAAAAAAAAAAAAAGGACAATAAAAATTCAAAGCCAACTCACAGCCCTATTAGCGAAGGCAGGAAAATCCTTGATGAGAATTTGGCTCAGGATCCCCAGGTCAGCCACCATCAGCGTGGGGCGGTATCCTATGTAGTAGCTGCAGGAGAGAAGGGGCGAGGGCGTGGGGGATTAAGCTTCTTGGGACAGGATTTCGAGAGGGATTCAGATTCAGAGTGACAACGGCTAGAACAGTGCTATTACTATTACTATTACCATTACTAGTACTATTCGATTACTATTACCATTACTATTACTATTACTGTTACTATTACTATTACTATTACTGCAACTATTATTATTACTATTACTATGCTATTGCTATTACCATTACCATTACTATTACTATTACTGGATTTCGAGAGGGTATTCAGACGCTGACAGAGTGACAACGGCTAGAACAGTGCTATTACTATTACTATTACTATTACCATTACTATTATTATTACTATTACTATAACTATTCCCATTACTATTACTATTACTATTACCATTACAATTACTATTACTATTGCTATTACTATTACCATTAGTATTACTATTACTGTTACTATGACTATTACTATTACTCTAACTATTACTGTTACTATTACTGTTATTATTACTATTACTATTACTCTTACTGTTACTATTATTACTATTACTATTACTGTTACTGTTACTATTACTATTACTATTACTGTTACTATTACCATTACAATTACCATTACCATTACCATTACTATTACTATTACTATTACTGTAATATTAATACTACTGCTATTACTGCTACTACTGCTACTACTGTTACTGCCGCTGCTGCTGCTACTATTACTACTACTATTACAACTACTACTACTTCTACTGCTACTACTACTACTACTACTCTACTATTACTACAACTGCCACTGTTGTTGCTGCCGCTGCTGCTACTACTAATGCTAATGGTAAAAATAACGATAGTAATAATAATCATTAATGATAATGAACATAATTAACAATATTATCAATACTGTTATTGTCATCATCTTCATCATTAGTGTCATTATCATTATTGCTATTACTTTTATCATTATCTTCATTATTTCTATCGCTATTATTATTATTATTATTATTATTATTATTATTATTATTAATATAATTACCATCATCATTATTATCATTTTAAAATATGACAACGATAATAATAATAATAATGAAAATAATAATAGCGATAATAATAATGAAGATAATGATAACAGTAATAAAAATAATAATAGTAATCATAATAATAATTGTTATTATTATAATTATTATTATTATTATTATTATGATAATAATAACAACAATTATTATCCTCACAATAATTGTTGTTATTATCCTTATCATTATCATTATAATTATCATTATCATCATTATTATCAATATGATTATTATTACTATTATTATTAGTATTATCATTATTATTATTTCTATTGTTATTATTGTTGTTATAATTATTATTATTATTATTATTATTATTTTTATCATTAGTATTATCATCATCCTCATCATTATTATCATCATTATTATTACTTTTATCATTTTATTATTACTATTATTATTATTGTTGTTATTATTATTTTTTTTATCATTACTATTATCATTATCATCATGATTCGGCTGACAGTGTATTGCGAAAAGCTTAATCAAATATGAACAATAAATTTTTAATCATTAACTTTTATTGCTAATTGGGTTTGATAAGTAGAAAAAACAAAAAGGACAACACGGACAAAAATGAAATAATAATGACTAAGAAAAGGACAAACTAATAATGATGATAATAATAGTAATAATAATAATAATGATAATAATAATAATGATAATAATAATAATAATAATAATAATAGTAATGATAATAATATAACTATAAAATGATAATGATAATAATCATAATGACACTAATAACAATAATAATGATAATATTGATATTGATAATAATGACAATAATAATAAAAATATATTTTTTTTAACAATATCAAAAATTATTATAACAGCAAAAATGATAATACAGTTAATAATAATGATAATAATGATAATGCTAGTAATAACAGTATTAGTAATGATAATAATAACATTTCTAAAAAAAAAATCAAAATACTACCATAACAAATTCATGTCTTCGTTCGATCGCATTTACTAACAGACAGACGGCGATAACTTACCCACACACTTTTCCGTATTTCTGCAGCCAC
>NC_061850.1:24310582-24313082 GCF_019202785.1 Penaeus chinensis | reverse complement strand
AACGATGCGGCGAGTGACGTGTCAGGCAGCAGCAAGCGGAGTGCGTTGGAGCGCGCGCCCACCGCCCAACACGCTGCCAACATGCCCCGCAGTGCCTCCTTCAGCGGCTCGGAGGCGCCCATCCCTGACGCGCTAGGCAGCGGCAGTCTCTCGCAAGGGAACAGCCGCGCCGGAAGTGTTTCGCCGCTGCCGTCGCCTATCCCCCGGAGGAACGGCGAGGACCAGCCGTCCACGCCCGTCAGGGGCTCCGTCATCACACGCAGCTTCCGCAAGCTATTCAGCACACCCACGCGGACGCCACCCCCGCCCACAGTAACGACCACAGCGCCGCCAGAGGACTACTGGCTTGACGTGGCCGACGCGGACTCGCCCGAGCCCGTCCGAGTCGCGTTCGTCGTCGCGCCTCCGCCGCATCAGCTCCTCGCTCTCCCGCCGCCTCTCCACGCGCTCCAAGATGAGCAACTCCTCCACAGGGTCCAACGGCCAGTTCGCCGCCAACGGCACCGTCCAGTTCGAGGACTGCCGCCAGCTGGTCGAGTACGAGGACCTGCTCAAGCTGTTCATCTGCTCGGGCTGCCAGATCACCATGGTGCCGCCCCTCCACCAGTGCCGGAAGGGCCACCTCATCTGCAACACCTGCCGCGCCTCGCTCAAGCAGGTGTGCCCCGTGTGCCGACAGCGCTTCGCCGAAAGCACCAACCTGATGATGGAACAGGTGAGACGCCGGTCGGGCGCCCTCTGCGCTCTCGCTGACGCTCTTCTCTCTCCCGCTTTGCATTACTCTCTTTCTTTCCCCCTCTCTCTCTCTCTCTCTCTCTCTCTCTCTCTCTCTCTCTCTCTCTCTCTCTCTCTCTCTCTCTCTCTCTCTCTCTCTCTCTCTCTCTCTCTCTCTCTCTCTCTCTCTCTCTCTCTCTCTCTCTCTCTCTCTCTCTCTCTCTCTCGCTCTACACACACACAAACACACACACACACACACACACACACATACACAAACACACACACACACACACACACACACACACATCTATATATATATTTACATATATATAATATGTCTGTGTGTGTGTATGTTTATAAATATGTATAACACTTTCTCCTTTCCTGTCTCTCTTTCTCCCCCCCCCCCCGCCCCTCCGCTCTCTCTCTCTCTCTCTCTCTCTCTCTCTCTCTCTCTCTCTCTCTCTCTCTCTCTCTCTCTCTCTCTCTCTCTCTCTCTCTCTCTCTCTCTTTCTCTCTTTCTCTCTATGTATTTATGTATGTATGTATGAACGTATGTATACAAGCATGTATGTATATTTTAAAGCATGTATGCATTTACGTATGGATACATTTAAGCATATATGTAATTATATATGTGCTTACTCCCAGAGAGTTACCAACAAACACACACACACACACACACACACACACACACACACACACACACACACACACACACACACACACACACACACAGCATTAACCAGAACCACATGTTAAAACATCGTACCGCATTCTAACTAACAGAGTTCTCTTTATATTCTTAAACACCAGTTAATATAATTTTATTCTCTACTTCTCTTTCTCGTAAAAGAATACTAAAATCTAGGTGCAAAGCCAAGCTAATATAATAGGAAAAAATAATAATTTGAATATTCTGTTTAGTTTTATTATTGTTATTGTTTTTATGACGATGAAGTAGAGACTCTAAATGAAGAGATGTTATTTAATCGAATTCATTTCTCTTTCACTTTTTCATGATCAAGGGGGAAATAAATATCAATAGATTTCAATTTCTTTATGATAAAAGACGAAGGCAAAATAGGTTTGGTAAATTAATATTATTAGAAACACATACGATATGAGATCATAATTATGCGCAATACTAAGTTCATTGTGTCTCTGTGATAATGGGTATAAGTTGCACATGTGATGACGATTATAATGAAGGTGATAGTGATGATGAGGAAGATGATGACGAAAATGGCTGCGTCTGGTTTGAAAGGTGTTCAAAAAAGGTGTCTAGAGATATGTAAATGACTAGATATATTAATAAATCGAAAATTAAATAAGGGTGATGATTGAAAACTAATTGGCAAACGTATGAGTGAAAGGCAGGGAGAAGGGTGGAAAAAAAGCGAGTGTGCTAAGCAAAGGTCAGATTTGAAACGAAAAAGGGGATGCTGAAAACGAAAAAAGTGCCATAGTTAGTGCTCCTGGTTAACGAAAATATAAAGTAAAAAGAAGAGAAAGGGAAAATCGACCACAACAACTTTTAGGAGAAGCTGGACTGCTTTGTCGTATCATTATTTCGAATCTCGACGACCCATCTATTTCCATCTCCCTTGTCCGATTCCTCCCATGCGCACGCCAAGCGCCTTTCAACAAATGGCTGACGAAAGAAGAAAAGGAAAAAAACAAAAACATTTTAACCCTGCTCTCGCACCTGTATTAGAGCGAAACTACTTTTATTCCATCGATACTCCCTTTTAGCAACATCGCTTGAGGCTGATACTGTCTC
>NC_061850.1:24297732-24305482 GCF_019202785.1 Penaeus chinensis | reverse complement strand
ACACACCACTTACACACACACGCACACACACACACACACACACACACACACACAACACACACCACAACACACACACACGCACACGCACACACATACAGAAAGAACACACACACCACACACACACAACACACACACACACACACGCACACGCACGCGCACACACATACACAAAGACACACACTCACACACACACACACACATACACACTTACAGACACACACGTACGCATGCATGCACGTACACACACACACATATATACACAACACATATACATGCACATACACGCACACACGCATGTACGCACACACATACACACACAACACACACACAACACACAATAACACACAATGGCACACACTTACAGTCTCACACATACACTCACGCACGTACACAAACACACACAAACACACATACATACACACACACGCAACACACATACACTCCCGCACATACACAAACACGTCACACACATATATACACCACATACACACACATACACCTTCACACATACACTCACGCACACACACACACACACACATACACACGTGCACACACATATACACAACACATATATACACACATACACACACACACACACATACACACACACACACATACACTCACACACATGCACTGAAGCACATATACACGCGCACACACACACACAGTACATGCACACACACACACACACACATAAACTCACACATACACAGAAATACACACGCATGCACACACACACACGCACACACGCATACACACAATACATATATACACACATACACACACACTCGCACACACACACACACACAGACACACACATATATACACGCATGCATACACATATACACAATACATATTTACACATATACAAACACACACATACACATAGACAGACGCAAACACACGCACACACACACACACATACACACACACACACACACACACACACACACACATAAACTCACACATACACAGAAATACACACGCATGCACACACACACACACGCACACACGCATACACACAATACATATACACACACATACACACACACTCGCACACACACACACACACACAGACACACACATATATACACGCATGCATACACATATACACAATACATATTTACACATATACAAACACACACATACACATACACAGACGCAAACACACGCACACACACACACACACACACACACACACACACACACACACACACACACACACACACACACACACACAGCACATATATACATACACACACACACATACACGCACACACATACACACACATACACGCAAATACACCTTTTAATCATGTAACCCATAAATATATATATAAACAGATCTGAGAAAGCTGATTTGGCTGCCTGGTTTTACACAAGAATGAGAATCCTCCTCTTTCTATTACTGGCCGTGGCCCTGAATTCTGCGGAAGAGGTCGTGCCATTTTTTCGTAGATATAAACATTTGAGGGTCGATGAATTCGGCACTGACTTGCACTACCAGAAGCGCTTCAATTTCTGCTCCCTTCTCAAACTAGGTGTGGATTCTCCCCCCCATGCTTGGTTTAAGCATCTGGATTGGTGCCCTATCCTTCAGAAATACGTGATCGATTATTCGGCACGCAACTACTAGGGATACTCACGTAACAAATCAGTTTCCGGGTGTGGAAACGTTTCTTGCGATAGCACCAATACACGACAATATGCTGGGGTGACGTGCTATGACAATGGTTATTACAGGCCGTGCGACATCCCCTTGATTGATGGATTGATGCATAAGGTGCGCACTCAGAGAGGAATGGCTATCGTCCCAACATTTGTTGTGCCGTCGGTTAAAGAGATTTCTTTCAATCCAAAATATGGTGGATACTTTATGTTCGACATCCCTGAACTGATGGTAAAAGCGAGATCAAATTAGTTCACCATAAGCTTCAGGATCCGAACTATGCATTATAAAAACGGAGGCGGCTTTCGATTTATGATGTCACCTGACATGACCTTTAGAGAATACATAGATGTAAATTTCACTCGATACCATTATTCTCATGTTCGGTCGAGCACAGGCACTGATGAAAAAATTTGGATGAATATTCCGATACTCTACAAGTATACGTGGTTGAAATTCATCGTTTAATTCACCCGTTCCCGCTTTGTGTTCTAAGTCGTAGGAATTACGGACCCAATTGTTGATATCCCTTTTAAATCAAAGGAAAAAGTATTCAGACCCAGAAAAATGATGTTCTTCGCAACCGATAAGCAGATGTACATGCTGGCTTTTGACTAAATAAATAATGATGTATGGCCGTGCCCACAGGGTATATATATGCCCTTCATCGAAACCCAACATGGCGTACCGTTACCGATTGCAACAGTCATACCACTAGCTAATGACAAAGACTACACTCTATAGCCAAATAACATAGACTCTTTTGCTGGGTATGGTACTTATTACTCTTAGATTTTCCCTCTTAATCTCGGGGACAGAGAAAGGGTAGTATACCTCGAATTCGCATATGGTCCTGTTGTTCTGGTTCTGACCAGTGGTTCCATAGCAAAGCGCTGGAAGATTTAAAATGTCCACGGCATGGAAATCATCGTGGATAAAAAGTATCTTCAGTATAGATAATGCAAACAATTTAAAGCCTTACCAGAGAAGGGTTATCTCGCTGGCTGCGAGGACGGATATAAGTAGTTTTCAATCAAACCGATTAAATTTGGCGAAGCTTTTTAACTCCGTGTTAACTTTACCCGCTTAGAAGGAATGATTCAGCTCACGTATGGGGATAACGTTTATCGCTACCAATTGCAGCCTCCCTTGTACTACAGGTTTTTTTCGCTGGGGAGACCATATCATGGGCATGGAGCGAGAATGCTTCCGGTGTACTGGAAGATGCTAATCAATACGTGCAAACCCTCAATGTTTCTAGATTCAGGTATAACTTGCTCCCGCAATCCGTTTCATAAGTGGAATAAGGGTATTATTGAAAAATAACACCAACAAATTTCTTGGGCTCATAGAGATGAGAAGTTCTATCTATGTGATAGCTGGAACAATCGCAATTTTGAACAATTTTGTTATTATGGATCAGAAGGCAATGACTACTGTTACTCAAATGCAACGAAGGTAAAATGTCCGCAGCATGTGTGCTCGGATCTTACAAAACATTGCTCCTAATCCTATACAGGCATACTTGGGCCTATGGGAAACACCACCTTTACTGGTTAAAAATGCGGAGCATGGTTGAACATCAATTAACCATGTAGCCACGTAGCGGGAGATTTTAATCCTTTCGGTCCCTATTGTCGAGTGTCATCTGGATTGAAGCAACTCTGCGATGTAAACCTGTGTTATGATTTTCAGGGTCACGAAATATTCATAAAACTAGATAAAAGGCCATATGGAAAAGTTTTCAACTACATTTATTAGAGGATAAATGGCACCAAGTCAATTAACTTTTACCTACGCCCGGCCAATCCTCTTGAATGCTTTTTCTGTATTTCCTTGTACAACGCCTAAAGAACTAGACCTCGCGACGTGATAGTCATGTCATAGAGTTCGTTTCAGGTAGGTGCTGATAAACTTTAGCTTTGGGGGTAGTTATTTAGACATGACGGTTTCACAGAATATACGCTCATAGATGGTAAAAGAGGCACGTGGTATCTTTACAAAGGATCTGACAGACTATACAGTTTCGGAGATAGAGGTTCTTTGGAATACCTTCGATTCCATCCATGCTCGAACAAGTATACAAAGAATTAAGTGATGGCTGTAAAACTGAAGTCAGAAGTTCACGCCATAGATCCATATGAGATGATACTAACAAGTAATAGGGAAGACAATAGACTTTATCGTATAAGGGATGGGTCATTTACCTTGAGGGTTGCTAACTTCACTACTCAGTCGTCCCTTGCTATTAACTTACGGGAAGTGTTATACGATGCATTGCTGGTGAGGATCAGATTTAGAAAAACAACCTTGTCCATACAAAACAAAAGGCGGACATGTAAACTACCAGAAGAAAAATTATATGAAAAAATGGTAATCACTTCCACACTCACCTCGTAATACGAGTGCAAGATCACGGTAACTTACAGAGACTGTGAGCTAAGCAAAACTGTCCCAGAATGCCCCAGCCATGCGACCTTCTATGATGAGCGTGGCAACCTGATGTTGGCAATAGTCAACGACGCGATAGACGTACCCCAATTTTACGTGCCAACGGGAGGCTGGTCTCCCTGGGTTCCGTATACGGCATGTAATCGCTTATGCGGTCGGGGCAGGCAATGGCAGAGACGGGAGTGTGTGAACCCCTTCCCCCATCCTAGAAGCGTTTTTTCCTGTTACGGGGACGTAAAGCGCTACGGTTATTGTAACGAGAAGCCTTGTGACGAAAAAGAAATGTAGGCGATCACAAAGCGGTCGAGACGCAATTTTAAAGAAAACCCCACGGTTATTCGTATTCCCGAGGGAAGCATGTTTACTCTTTAAGCTGAATTCGGTCATGCTGACAGTTTTCTAAAAAAATATGTCGGTGGGTCATTTTACTGGGCATTTAATCACAAAGAGTTATCATCTAGTGCCACTACTCTCTCATATACCGCTACTCCAGAACACGAGGGTATCTGGCATTACCATTATATACTACCCGACTGGAACCAGAAAACTAAAAACGTTAGCATCTTTTATGCTTCAGTTATTATTACACATCGATTACTGATTCACTTGGAGCCGCCGTACGGGTTTACATTCAGGCTGGAGGGACACGTCGGTTACCTAGAATACATGTATCCAAGTACGTCAAAAGGCGGCATTTGGTTGTATAATGGTAAGCATTATCAAGATACCAAAATGTCAAAAAGTTTCTATAAGGCAAATTTAAGAATAAAAGCAAGAAACTTGAAAAGGGATACTTGGGAGTTCCAGGTAAGATTGTCGGGCAGAAACCCTCCCATTCCCATCAAGTAATATCCAATTAAGACTGTAGACCCTTATATACCAACAGATAAGCCGCAAGAGGACCTTGTAGGTAACGTATCCACAAGAATAGACCCTGATATAACATATAAGCCGAAAGAGGAACTTGTACGGAACGTATCCACAAGAATGGTCAGCTCGTACATGATACGTAACCGTACTCTTCTTCTCAGGCCAAGGGTCATACCTGTGAAACCTACACTCTTTGAAAAAATCGGAAAAGAAGAAGAAGATCCTGAGATTGCAAGTAGGCCGGAAGAGGCACGTGAATCTAACCTATCTGAAAAGACAGGTTAAACGTAAATTAACCCTTTTCTTCCTTCTAGGCCAAGTGTCATCTTTTTGAATCCTGAGGAACCATTTGACGGTCAGATACCGAAAATCATAGAAACTTTCGAAAAGGAGGTTATAGAAAACATGAAGAGCAATCCGACTATTCTTGAAGTATCAGAAGGGGAAAAAATAACCCTTGAGGCTTATATTGTAAAGTTTGAGAGTTTTATGGAACATATAAAAGGTGGTAACTTTTTCTGGTCGATTAACTTCATGCCTACTACGTATACAAACAAAAAAGTCGTTTTGGATTCCAAACCCGAGCATACGGGGGTTTGGACTTACAATTATGACCTCCCTAAACTTGTGGAAAAGAAAAACATCATGAAATTATATCATGTCATCGTGTCCGTAGGAAATCAACTGACACCTAACCAGGAGCCACATGTTGGACACAAATTTACATTGGCTTCAAAATCATCTTACTTAATCTCACTGCTGATGTTCGATAAAAAAGAAGGCAGATGGTTATACAATGGCAATGTCACGGCGACTCAAAGCACTTCTTTTCACCTAAGGAAATCATTCACCCAGAGAACATTTTTAGCCAACCAAAATGTAACCGGAGTCTGGGAATTCCATGTTTATCTTTCAAGATACGGCACAGTGTTTCCTACCGCGAAGTATTTTGTAAAGGCTAGGCGAGTAGGAGAGCCGTTAATGTCTAGACCAAAGTGGGTTACCGAGACTAAAGCATTTTCATTCGTTCACAAGATGGAGGCAGAGGAGGAAGTGTTTTCCCACGTCAACGGCAGTGTAATTGAAGTCGACCAAAGATATACTCCAAAAGAGAAAATGAATTCCTACTTAAACGACAGTCTAGTTGACGCCGACCCAAAATATAGGGCAGAGAATATACCTTCCTACACTAACGCCAGTCAAGACAGCTTTCTATGGGACGACTACCAAATATAGAGTTAGCAAACTAGTGAAGACCGTTTACTAAAATTGGCTTTTACGTTCGCTTGGGATTTAATTATTCTAATTCAGATCATGATGCTATACATCTACCGAATATTTATGAATCGAAACTGATAGCACTACTGAATAGTTATGAATCAAAACTAATAGCACTGACGCATCAATATGTAGATTGAGTAAGTTCAATTGTCATAGTAAATAGTATTCCGCTGTGGCGACCCCTGAGGGGAGAAAAAAAACAAAAACAATAGACATATACATATACATATACATATACATAGTATATATATATACATATATCTTCTTATCAGTGCCGTATCAGTGCCTGACGTTGGCGACCATGTTTAGTTTCATGGTTGTACAAGGGAGTGTACGAAGGTGGTTTCCCGTTGCCTTCCTTCGGGTGATTGAAGAGTTCACCATCTCTCTTCCCCTACGACCCCTGCGTTTGACCTCTTAAGGCGATATGTCGTTTTCTCGCCGTGAGATCGGACTCGAGCCAGCAGTCGGAGCACAGGTATTTTTACGACCGCCGCGACGGGGAATTGAACTCGGTCTAGTGCTCTAACCACTGGACTATCGCGGCAGTCAAATATATAATATATATATATATATATATATATATATATATATATATATGTCTGCGCTCCGACTGCTAGCTCGAGCCCGAAAAAAACGACATATCGCCTTGAGAAGTTGTTGATTAGGAAGGACATCCAATTAGTCAAGGGTGGCACTGCCACCCTTGACTAATACTGAATTGAGAGAGGACTATGTCCTGCAGTGGAATAAATGGTTGCTAGAAAAATATATATATATGAATATATATATATATATATATCTGTGTGTGTGTGTCCCCACAATGCAAAAACTAGATTTGTAGAAAATGAGACTACAGTTTCGAAATCCACCTGGATTCTATCTTCAGGTCTGAGGAGGAAAGGGAGAGGAGGAGGTATAAAAGAGAAAGAGAGAGGCAACGCGGCAACGTGGATATCTGAAAGACCTTGAAATAAACTGGCGTGATAGAAAACTGGTGTGCGAATTGTATATGAAACAAGAAGCAGTGCTCAAAGAATCAGATCCATGCACAATAGGTAGAGGAGTTCGACAATGCTGTACACTGTCCCCTCTGTTATTTTCAATCAATACAGAGAGTTTGATTGGCTAACAACAATTTGGTTGAAGATATATGCTCTTAGTAAAGTTCTACTCCAAATTCCTAGACAGATTCTCTATCTATATTATATTACACACAAACACTCACATACATACTCAAACACATAAATACACCCACACACACATGCACGCACACACACATGCACATACATATACACGCTCACACACACATACACATAGACACACACACACGCCCACCCCCAGCACACAGCAATACCTACCCCCTTCCGCCCCCCCCCCCCACCCACCAAGAAAGGGATGGCGAAAGCATGTTCCTCCGTTTAAACGACCCCCCCAGCCCCGCCCATCCCCTTTCCCCTCCCTCCTTTTACCCCCTCC
>NC_061850.1:24250232-24255232 GCF_019202785.1 Penaeus chinensis | reverse complement strand
CCAGAACGAAAAGCAGGAGAACAATCCCCAACCATCAATTGCCATAACTGCCCATTACCCCTAACCCCTAAGCCTTACGCACGGGACATACCGGCTTCTTGACCTCAGATCATCAAAACTGCTGAAACGGATTTTTTTATTTTAGATATGAGAAGGGAGGGAACCCTTGACACCAGACCTCCAAGACAGAAAAAGAACATTTTCCATTCGTCAAATGTCTTATTTTCTGTCTCTCCGGTCTGGTGTCAAGATCCTGAATAGCAACTGAATATGGGGGAAAAAATTCTTTATAACTTCAACAAAGAAAAATTGTATACTGTAGTACCTTCTTATTGAGATGCTTGTTTAGGTGGCGTAGTCATTGCCACACAAGGGATGTCCAGTAGATGCGATGTCAAGTATCGATTAACAAAGGATCTGCATGAAGACCACTGACCTGCTTCTTTCACTTTTTTCAAGATTTAGAGATCTTAAAAAAGTAAAAGTAGAAGCATACTTCTTAACTTGGTGAGCCGTAGGAACATGACCTGGATCAGCAGATTCAACTATCCTTCTAATTATCTTGGCTACATGAAGTTGGGTGCAAGGCCTAAGTGAGTCTGGCCATAACCATAGTGCCTTATTGAAATCTGCTGGAGTTGCTTCTATATAACCTTTCAAAGCTGCTACTGGGCATAAAGCATGAGAAGAATGATTTTCTAACCATGATGGAATTACTACAGGTTCTAAAATATGACCTTGTCGTTCATTTCCGCTAGAAAGCGATGATGAGGAGTAAAATAGACGTACAAATTATTGAGACCAAATTTTGTTAGAGGAGACCGTAAGAGGGCTGCCAGTTGAGAAACCCGCAAACCTGTCTTTAGAGCCACAAGGAATATTGCTTTGTGAAAAACATCCATAAGGGATGAATTTACAGAATATTGAGGTGATGAGAGGAGATCCAGAACTTTCTGTCGAGACCATGATGGAATATTATTACGAATTGGAGGTCGCCTTTGGAAGAATGATCTACGAAGTAATTCCATTGATCCTTTCATCCTTTTCTATACCAAAAGCATATCTTAGTGGATCTGTGATTGCTGCCAGATGGCAAGAAATAGTAGGCGGTGCAAGCGACTGTGAATAGAATGAATAGGAAGCAAACTGAATAAATATTTCTAGAGATGTAGACTTAGGTCTTGTCTCTCTGATGATTTTTTGGAATTTTAACCATGCTGATTGATAGTCTAATGGTAGAAGATCGATGTCCTTTGATAAGGTTCTCTACTTATAAAGGCTGAAATGTTTTGCTTAAGGTTGTACGTAGAAACTCCACGCGTATAGACGCAAGTATTCTGTGACATGGTCCATCAGAGTTTCCTGAAGCACCTTCCCTGTTAGAGGAAGTGTATGAAGGCACCAGTGAAGAAGATACTGTATCCATGGTTGTGCTTCCCACAGAGGGGCAATCAATAAAACTTTGCCTTTCTACGACCTCAAGTGATTGATCACCGGAAGCATTAATGATGTTAGTGGAGTGGGAAAGAGGTATATCGACTTCAACTGTTCCAGTCTTCTAGAAAAGCATCTGGACCTCCTTCTACAGTCATCTCTGCTCTTGTTAAATATCTCTCGATTCTGTGATTGGAGTGAGACGCAAAAAGATCGATTTTGGGGATGACCGTATTTTTGTGCAAGTTTCTGAAAAACTTCTTGATCCAGAGCCCACTCTACCGAGGATGTGGTCTGACTGCATAATGCATCTGCCCACTGATTTTTTCTCCCTTCTAGGTGAGACGCAGTTAGATGTAGTCGATGTTGCTTTACAATACGAAAAAGAATCTCTGATGCTTTTAGAAGAGTCTTTAGACGGGAGGAGCCTTGTTTGTTTATACAATAAACAGTTGCAACATTGGCTGATAGAACTTGAATTGACATCTAGGAAAGATTTTCCAGATGCAGAGCCTTGATAACCACTTTTAGTTCCCTTACATTTATGTGTCTTCGTCTCATTGATTTTTTCCAAAGTCCCGATCCTTGGTGACCTCTTGATGACTGGCAGCCCCATCCCCAGTCTGATGCATCTGTTGTTAGAAATAAAGAAGGAGTTTTGTGAACCCATGGCGACACCGACATTAGACGTTTCCTCCTCAGCCACCAACGTAGAAGGGGGCGGATGTGACGAGGAAAAATTACCATCTTGTCTCGAGTGTTTGAAGTGAACACTGCACGTCCTTCGAGTTGTAGACGCCTTAGATGAATTCTCCCAAAAAGAATTATTTCTGCTGCATGATTTAATGACAACAGAAGACTTTCCCATTCTCGACGGGATATATTGACTGACCAAAGATTTTGGAACAGTTTTCTCCAGCACTTTTTCCAATTGACTGAACTCAGGGCGACGGTTCCTTGTCTTGTGTCCCATAGCAGTCCCAGCCACTGTAGTGACATTGTCGGTTCGAGGTGAGATTTTTGTAGATTGAAAAGGAGACCCATGGAGGTACCCACCTCTATTGTGTGGCTTAACATCCTTTTGCAGTCTTCGTGTGACTGTCCAATTATGAGCCAATCGTCGAGATACATTAAGACATGAACTCCTCTTTGAAGGAGTTTTCTTCCCACAGGTCACATTAATTTTGTAAACACCCTTGGGGCTATGTTCAGCCCAAATGGAAGGACGCAAAATTGATAATTCTTCTCCCCTACTGACACTCCTAGGAATGGTCTGAATCGAAGGTGTATGGGAATATACCAATACGCATCTTTTAAATCGACTGAAGCAAGATGTACCCCTTGTTGCAGTGTCAGACGTACTTGAGCCACCGACACCAACCGAAAACGGTATGGCTGGATAAACTTGTTCAATTGACTTGCATCGAGGACGAGTCTCGACTCTGAAGAATCCTTCTTTGGTACTTCGAATAATCGGTTTAGAAATATTTTATTTCTGGTCTCCTCCACTACTGAATTGGCTAGTAACTTGCCGATTCTGTTTGATATTGAAACCGAAGATTTCTGAGGGCGGGGAAACCACAACGGAGGGCGACTCTTTTTCCAGTGCCACTGAAGGCCCGAGGAAACGACCCGTTGAGCCCATCCTGTGGGCCATGACTCTTGCCAACCCAGACGTCGGCCCAACTTGAGAATGTCACTTTTTTTCCTGTGCGAAAAAAAAAAATCGGAAATTGCCTCGGCGATTACTGAAAGACAACTTCTCATTTCCACGTTTTGTATCAGTTTGAAAACGCGAATCTATTGATTTAGAAGCTGCACCTCCCAGACTTTCAGAGTGATCAGTCAATTTATGGGAAGACCCTGTTGAATAACTGGATTGATAACGTCCCCCGTAAAGTCAATGGTCGCTTAGGAGAATTAGACCTTAACTTAAATTTAGAAGTTGAAGGAGCATGATGCGATAATTGGGGGAAAAAATATATTTGGAATCTTAAGTTCCACAGGTTGTGGTATTTCTTTCATCAGAGATCGAACTATTTGTTCATCTCCACAAGGTAGTCGATGAAAGGGAGTGTTACTCAAGAGATCCGATTTATTTTTCATCAGATTCTTGGGAATCGTGCTTTCACGTAGTTCTAATCTCTTTATCACTGCTTCTTCTAGATGTGACTTTACTAGTGGAATACTTAAAGTTGCAAGATTGGACATTACTTCTGATGCCTTCTTAAGAATCAAAACCAGGATTCTGGTAAGTTTAGCAAGTATTGACATAATCGATAAAGTATTCCATGAGTGTTGAGCGGTGAAGCGGGCTGTATGATCTGCCAATTAAAATTTGTTGTCTGTTTTTCTTAGTCGAGGAGAAAAATCCTCCTTGCGATTTTTTGGAGCAGAAAGAAACTGAGAAAGCATCATTTGTTCAGAATCCATAGGCCACTGTAGACCACACACAGATGACACAGGTCTTGAAGATGAACTAGGTTTAGCAGCATATTTGTGTTTAGCGCGTACAAGCCACCAATTCCGTAAATCTTCCACGGGTATTAAAGGTGATATCTGAGGAGTCAGAACGGACCAATGGAGATTCAGCTGGTAGTGCTACTAAAGAAGCAATGGCTGACAATGCTTGTGCCATGTCAGTTGCAGCTGAAGCACACCTAAGAGTTGAATTTTCTGGTGACACTTTCTTTGGTCGCCATAAAACACATTCTGTTTCCAAGTTCTCGAACGTTCTGACTTCCACATAGTCAATAAGAACAAGACCTTCCTGACCTTCTCTTAATATTCTATCATAAACAACAAATTCTCCAGCATTATTTTGTTCTACTTGCCAGTGTGCTGGAATTTTTATCCAACTTCCACTTGGATATTGAAGGTTTTTTTTCTGCAACAGATTTAATTCCTAGTATTGTATCCTGTTTGTCTAAAGGAGAGGTTACATTGTCAATATTATTTACAAGATGTCTGAATAGATGAGCTATTTTCAGATTCAAGATTTTGACCTCTATCATCATGCCTCTGTGGTTGTGAATTAGAAGATATAATTCTTCTTTTTTGAGGAGGCGAGTAATAGCAGGAATGATCGGTCAAAGACTTATCACCTGTTGAAGATAAGGGACTTCCTGCAATTTTAAACGATCTTTGTGATGATTTTGAAAAGAGTGACAGGATGAATGCTTTGGACTTCCATGCGAACTAGGTGAAAGTTCAATCATTTCAGTTAGTAACTCAACTAATCTTGTTCGCTTTTGGTCCCGCGATGATTTCTTTCCATGATGAGCCTTTGTAGGCGATTTACAAGAATCTTGGGACTGAACTGGAATTGGTGAAGCAGAAACAGAAGATTCTGAGGAAATCGCAACACCTTTTTGGCCACGTGAGGCTGAAGCCATGAAAAGCTTATAAAGTTCTGAAGATGCCCAAGGAAGAACAGATCCAGACTCTCTTGTCTTCCTAGCTGCTCTTAAATATTGTTTCTTGATTAGCTTCCATGCTTTCGATAGTGGATCATCTGGAGGTTGCATTTGTACTATCTGCAACCATTTTTGGCAAGTTGAACATTG
>NC_061850.1:24200232-24242732 GCF_019202785.1 Penaeus chinensis | reverse complement strand
CAGAGATAAACAACAATAGCTCTTGCCTCCTCTAGCATTTAAATTAGTAAAAATGTGACAACGTTAGTGATATATGGTGATAACAATAATATTATATAATATAATAATGGTAAGACATAATATGGTAATCATTGTAATATCTTATATCTATGCAATAATGCTAGTGATATGATGTGATATAATAATGATAGAATGATAAATAATATAGGCAAGATGTGATAGTGAAATATAATACATGATATGATATGTTATATAATAACACTACTAGTAGTATGATAATGACTAGGACAACAGTAATCATAAATGATAATGATAATTAGTAATCATAAATGATAATGATAATAGTGATTATAGAGATAATACTTATGACAAGAACAAAGAACTCACTGGGATGCCCTCTTGGGTGACACCAGTATAGGTTTGGGACACAATACTAGTGAGGCCACCGTACAAGCCAAGCCCAAGCCCTCGTATTCCTGCAGCAATATGCTCTGCCCCACTAGCTGTCTGCTTGTTGCGGAGCCTCTGGCGGTGCTCCTCGTGCTTGTCGTCCATCGTCACACGCCCGACGGCATCAGACAATGACCCTGGAAGGAGGCTGTCCTTAGTACAAATGATTGGTTCAGATGATAAATTCTTCTTTCATATGCCTAAAAAGATTCAATAATTATCTTCAATTAAAAACAACTGCACTCTATCTCTTAAAGAGAAAAAAAAATAATCAAAGAGCTAAGGTAAAATAATTAACAAAACATATTATAGATATTCATGATTCCATAATAAATTACCTAATTCCTTTTCTAAAATTTTACACATCTACTATAGAGCAAGTGTCTCCTAGAATATATCTGCAAGCTAGAAATGGGGATGTGTTTTTTTTTTTACATTTATCTTTTACTACAGAGCTAATATATGAAGCCCTCATTGGGTTATTATCAATAGATGTTATGAGGATCCAAATGCAAAAATAACATTCCTTAGGTATTTTTCCTTTTTGTACCATCTATCCTACAGTTTTCAATATTGTCATCATCTCTTTACTCTACAATACACCATTATAACTTTTTAAAGTACAATAACATTAGCAATGAACATTGAAACTTACAAACTACACAATATTGCATACTAATGTAGAAAAGGTATGAATGAGAATGAATAGCTTCAAAATACAAGAGAGGCATTTGACCGGTCTTCGTCAGAAGATGAAGATGTAATCGACACTGGTCAAATACATCTCTTGTATTGTGAAGATATTCATTCTCATTCATACCTTATCTACATTTGCCAACATGAATACAATTCATTACATAATAATTTGAGTTATTTCATTACTACCCTATCTTATTCATCTGCATAAATAAAAGCAGGTTACAAATAGTGACTTAAGTGTTTCAATAGTTACAAATAGTGGGTAAAGTACCTCACAAACAATCATAATTACCAAAACTGCTACAAAAATACATTTCATCATATACTACTGTTGTATGTCCCACAGTTTCACCAGAAATATACATAATTTTCCAAAACTCAAAATAACAGTCGGTTTTCCACTGATATGTCATTTGGCAACTCCTTTGACTGCTGTCATTTTTAACAGTGCATAAATATGAAATATATCCTTCAATACTGTATCTACTGCATTCCTCTACTGCAAACTGAGAATCAATCCAATATCTTCCATTAACAAACTCTGTCCTCTGTTCTCATTCATAAATATCAAAGAGATGTTATGGCCATTATACTCATTAAAACCTTATGAGTCCATGAAGGATTCTAGACACATTTCTCAACACTAGCAACATCCTACTACTGCTAAAATAAAAACAACCAAACAAACAAACAAACAAACACACACACACACACACACACACACACACACACACACACACACACACACACACACACACACACACACACACACACACACACACACACACACACACACACACACACACACACACACACACACACACACACACACACACACACACACACACACACACACACACACACACACACACACACACACACACACACACACACACACACACACACACACACACACACACACACACACAAACACACATACATACATACATACATACACACACACACACACACACACACACACACACACACACACACACACACACACACACACACACACACACACACACACACACACACACACACACACACACACACACACACACACACACACACACACACACACACACACACACACACACACACATACACACACACACACACATACATACATACATACATACATACATACATACATACACACACACACACACACACACACACACACACACACACACACACACACACACACACACACACACACACACACACACACACACACACACACACACACACACACACACACACACACACACACACACAAAAAAAAAATAATCTAATCAAACACTTGTAGCAAAGAGCCCGAAGGTTCAAGTCGACTCTCGTTCCATATGCCCACAAGATGCCCAAAGCGATTTACGACAACCCTGTCACACCGGGTGCTTTCTGCACACTCAGCAGCTGGTTGGGATGGTTGTGGGGATGAAACAAAACAGATTTAGCAAAAACTTGAAAGAAAACCTTAAACAAAAATAAAATAAATAGACTACTTATGCAGAAAAAAATCCTTTTAGCACTTTGGTAATAAAAAAAATATACCGACAGTAAATCTAGCAAATACGTAAAGGTAGCAAATAAGTTTAAAATGAAACAGACGGATATGAAGGGCAAAAAAATCAACAGATATTGCAAAACAAAAGCTTGCTGAAATAACTTTGAAAATCACAAAAAAGCTAAAAAAAAAAAAAAACAATAAAAAAGAGGTGACGGGTACTCAGGTGAACAAAGAAATAAAGAAAAATCAAGAAAGCAAATAAATCTCCAGGGAACTTTCAAGCTTTTCCATTCTCCTACCCAACCTCCCTCTTATCTCTTCTTTTGCCAGTTACATAATATTCAATACTTTTTGGCTCATTCATATTTTTTTTCTTAAAGATCAGAATATGTAGCCCTCATTTAATTAATTTCAACTTCAAAATTCCCTGAAGATAACATAAGCTTGGGCAAAACAAGATATTCAAAAACACAAAAGGTGAACCACAAAAAAGAAAACAAAAGGCAGCTTGATTTTACAATACTTGAAAATGATCTCCATCAAGGGTCAAAAGTAAATAAATAAATAAAAAATAACAACTAAAAGAATATATTTTCTTGTCTTAAACACTGAAAAATACTCTTACAGTACCATGAACAACACTTAGCTAAATTAATAATTAATGCTCTCTTACCTATATCAAAATTCCCTACCTACAACATTTTCACTAGTTTTGAAAATCAGATGTAAAAGAATAACTAAAATTCAAACAAAAACCAAGATTAACAATAACAACATATATCACATTGATCAGCAAACCAATAATCATTCTGGCAAGCATTATGCTAAATTTGTCTACTGTAGAGATGAAAAACTATTCCAAAGCATTACTGAAAAATCCTTATCAATCAACCTGCCTCTTTTTATGCAAACTTACCAAACTGGAAAAGCAGGTTATCAACAACCACTTCAACACTACTTAAAAAAAGAAAAGAAAAAAAACACACAACTGCAAAACAGGGCCAAACTTTTAAAAACAAGTGCATATTAAGAGTATCAGCAAACATACAATACATTTATTACACACAAATACTACAATTGGTTAGTGGCACATCAACTTTACAGTATCCTTACAA
The DNA here is from genome assembly GCF_019202785.1 of Penaeus chinensis. Classification (NCBI taxonomy): domain Eukaryota; kingdom Metazoa; phylum Arthropoda; class Malacostraca; order Decapoda; family Penaeidae; genus Penaeus; species Penaeus chinensis. The sequence continues at coordinate 24,238,955 of NC_061850.1, read as the reverse complement.
TTGTACAAACCTCCTGATCCATTACTAAAACAAACAACATGGTTCTATTACTTGCTTAGAATATAATCTCTAATGGGATATATTACAGCAATGCAAACTCTACGTATTCACCAAATAAAGAAAATACATACTTAATGATTTGCTTTTCTAATATCCTTTAACACTCATTCTCTGATGCCAGTTTTTTTTATATCAAGTATTGTGCTTTCCAAAAATGCAGCCTCTTTAATCATGAAAATTTCTCCTAAAGGACAAGGAAAAAATATACTGTCTTTCTAACACCGTCAACACCTTCCCTCCCATAGCATTCAACTAATCGGCAGTGTGCATGGATGATATATCAAATATCCTTCTTGAGATAATAAGGCTTGTCAACCAGTAAAAGACATCTTTATCCAGATTATTTTGTAAGTCTCCTGAATCTCATATATGAATCTCATATTAATTTCTATAATAAAAAAAAATAAGTTCAGAATCAAAAGTAAACTAGCATGAACTAAATTTCACTTTCAAATTACATGAAGTTAAGTATTGGTAACTTCTAATTCATGTGTACCATTACAGAGAAAGAAATGAAGGAAATTATTACTTATTCACAAAGTCAGTCAATGAAGTCAGTATTACAAAAAACATATTTTATTCTACATAAGTACTACTCTGAGCTCTTTATCTTAACATAATAGTAGATCACTAATACCAAAAGATCTTCCTAAACACCTGTAAATGTGGATGGGTTATGATGTAAACTATCTGTAACAGCTCAGTGTTTTGTGACAAAACAAAAAATTAATTTATTTCTAATGATAATCTTTGAAGTACTAAAGAAAAAATTGCTAAAATGAACATCTAATGGGCACCCCCTACAATATAAAAACAAGAATTTTGACAAGAAACTCAACCTTCTGCTATCAAGTGTTTCATAATTACAAATTACTGCTATCACACACCTGAAGGTAACACCCCTCTGCTCTGCTCTGGCAGGTAGATTGTCAGCTGAGAACCAATTTGAATTATTCTTACTGATTCTAACATTCCACTATTACAGGCGTGCAACCTATTAGGCCTAATAGCAGAGGTTTACGTGTAAAAGATAACTAATCAGCTGAAAGATTAAATGACAACTGGAAAAATAAATATATAAAACAAGAAGAGTACTACAGTTTTCATGACTTAACTACTTATCTGCAAAGACAGTCTACAAGGAATATGACCATTTTTTCTTCCCTTTAGCTCAGAGTAGCACTTATCTTTTAGACATCAGGTAGTGGTTATCATTAAAGTGTTGCTTATACAACTAGTAAGCTTTCCTCCATGCTCTTTCTCACTCAAGATTTTTGCTTTGAATCTCCTTTAGAATTAATCACAGGTTATAAGTTTAATCTGCCTTATAACGAGATGCTGCAATAAGTGTCACATCCTGAAACAAAATGTGCTGACATTTACCTTATATCAAAATCCCACTTGTGACAACTGTGATGGTGAGAACTACAGAGAAACCAGTTGCAATCATATGTTCAAGTAAAACAAAGAAAAGCTGATCATCGGACATATCTACAGACTCAAATCTCAACACGGTAAAATTCACAGTACGACAGCTGAAAAGGAAAAGCATGTATATTGCAGCAGGCCAAAAAGCTTACCCGTCACCTTGGCAGTAGAATTGGCCATGCCATGCGTCACGTTCCACACAAGACCACCAACAGAGCCTTCGTGAACCAGCTCACTTACGCCCTCGCTCACGTCAGCAAAGAAACCAAACGGATTACCTAAGAAGTCTGTTGATCCTAAAATGCTCATTGCTTGGGATTTCAGCTCCTGAAACAGATGAAATGATTAGCAGAGAACTGATGCTTATCAGTGTGAGAAAATATATCAGTTTCTAAGACTAATCATTACTTCCCTTATAGATCAGTACTGGATGTTAAGACATCATCATCAAACTATCTGCATCAAAATCACACTTTACCTCCTTGTAATGCTTGGTGATGCAGTCAAACAAGAATCGCGAGGTCTCAAAGGGATGGCATCGCCTGAAGGGTTCTAGGTTAACACTTGCGTGCTCAAAGCGGACAAGGGTAAGACCCATTTTACGCTTAATATTCTGGAGGTCAGGGCTTAGTTTTTTCGATGTTAGGACACTTAGCCTGACTTGGTTAAGCTGAAGTTCTAGATTGCTAAAATAGTATCTGAAATCATAACAAAGGCAAAGTTAGTACCTTAGATTTCAATCTACTTAATTCCCAGTTGTGGAATACTTCAAAAGTTTTTGGTATTGTTAAGCACTGCCATTCTGTTGTTATGAAAGAATGTCTAAAGGGACATACTTTTTTCTGATTTTCATTTTTTGTGGAGAGGTAAGTAGAAATTTCTGCTTTTCATTATCTTTTTTCTTTTTCTTTCCTTTTTACCTGATACAATTGTCCTTTTTTAGCATCTTTTATCCCCCCATACACACTGAAGGACCTAAAAACATAGCAAATCAATGACCAACTTCAATACATACACATTGTGAAAAAATTGAATCTATAAAGATACAATCATTTTCCTGGTAATTTAATCTATATTACCCTCCCATAAAAAAATATATGTATGTATTTTTTATTTCCTATGAGGTAAAAATTCCCTAGCAATTTACACTTTTAGAGAAAAAACAATTTAAATAAGCACAAGTTAATTAATTCTCACTTATTCCAATTCCAACTGGTATTAACCAATAATTTATCTGCCTGCCCTGAAACTGCAGATACACATATTTGAAATGTACCTTTCATATAATAAATAAATGCACAACCAATGACCAACAAAGTTTGTTTATCCAGTCAAAAACTTAGTTGCTGATAGGAAGGAGGATATTCCCAAGCACCATTCCCTCTACCTTGTTGCACTGACTGAGGTGGCCGCAGCTAGCATTCTTCGCATGTCATACTGGTGTTCCTCCACCTTCTCCAGTTCAGAGTCTGACTGATCGTAGCCAGCCATCAGGAACAACTTGAAGAGCAGGGCTTCTTCTATTGTCAAGGTGAGGTTCTTTAAGGTCACCATCAGGTTCTGTTCAAGATCATGTAATCATTTAGTAGTTAATAACATACACAATGAATGACAAGAATATTTTGATACTATGAGAGAACAGAAAATAGATAAATTGATGAACTTTAACCCTACAATAACAGTACCAGAAATCTGGGTGTTACTCATTCTGGTGATTTCTAGCAACCATCTAGCCTTATGGCCTGGGAGTCTGCTGAAAGCGGAACTTTCCACTCATCTCACTTTAGTGAGTCATGACGCTTACAGCCATACCTGTCATGATGAATTTTTTTTTTTTCATGACAGATATAGCAATGCCCGGCTGTAGGAGGTTAAATACTAACCTTGAAGATGTAGGCATTACTACATGATGATGCTAGATGATGGGCAGTGAGGTAGAGAGCAGGGAGGTGACGTGTTTCATCCATCTTGCTTTGTGGAGTTACATAGAGCACAACAGGACATTGAGCATTCAACAGCTGATTGTCCACCTGAAAAGTGCAGCCCAAAATTAAAATCCTTTTATACAAGAAAGTTAAAATAATCAATGACATTTGACTAGATAAGTGCAAAATAAAATACTCTTTTTCTCCACCATTCTCTTTGCTCTCCAAAATTTTGATCTGGACTACATAACATTTCTGAAACAATAAAAAACAACAACTTCCGGAGGATTCAGTCACACACTTAATCCTTTGCATAAAGGGTGTCCAAAAAATGGGCATCAGAATTCATATTGACTCTGGGGATGTAATAGGTCTCAAAACTCTTTGGGAGGAAATAGACTTCATTAATCTTATGCAAGTACCCCTCAAGCCAGTGTACCAGCTAAAGGTAAAAAGTCACCCATGAGCAAACCATCATCTAAAACACTGATAGCATCCAAGTAATCTGAAACTGCCATTAAACCTTACTGAGTGTCAATATGACTAAAGGGTTAGATTCAAAAATTATTCCTCTAATCTTTAAGTATCAAATTACAGAAATCAACACATACACATATTATAAAGTAAACTGCAACCACTCTGCAAAAAAAAAAATTCCCCTACCAGTCTGATTAAAAAAAAGTACAGTAACTTGCCTGAATATCTCTCACACTACAGTGCACAGATTGATGCTGTGTAGAGCTCTGGTATTCAAAGACAATATCGGTAAACTTGGCATAGATAAGTTCTTCTGGTGGGCTGCGCTGGATGACTGACAGTCCAAGACCCCCTCGAATGTTGAGCTGGATCTTTGGACAGAAAAAAAAAACAGAAATAGTGTGAAAAGACAGGCAAATGCATTCACTCACTTTTATCTATTATCTGCCTTTTTATTACAAATAGGAAGAGGCACAGGAGGAAGAGTTGAGGAGGAGAAGGAGGAGGAGGAGGAGGAGGAGGAGGAGGAGGAGGAGGAGGAGGAGGAGGAGGAGGAGGAGGAGGAGGAGGAGGAGGAGGAGGAGGAGGAGGAGGAGGAGGAGGAGGAGGAGGAGGAGGAGGAGGAAGAGGAGGAGGAGGAGGAGGAGGAGGAGGAAGAGGAGGAGGAGGAGGAGGAGGAGGAGGAGGAGGAGGAGGAGGAGGAGGAGGAGGAGGAGGAGGAGGAGGAGGAGGAGGAGGAGGAGGAGGAGGAGGAGGAAAAAAAAGAAGAAGAAGAAGAAGAGGAAGAAGAAGAAGAAGAAGAAGAAGAAAATGAGAAAGAGGAAAAGGAAGAAGAGGAAAAGGGTCATGATCTAAAAAACAAATACATAAGCAAACAGATAAATAAACAGAACAAGTGAATAAATACCCAATTACAAAGTATATATATAAATGAATAAATATACAAATAAAAAGACAATATATATACAAACAAATAAACATAAGAACACCTAACTAAATAAGTAGACAAATAAATATATTCATAAGTAAATTCATCAATCAATCAATTAACAAATAAATAAATAAATAAATACACAAAACAAGAAAAAGAAATTAAAAACTCACATGCACTTCCTGAAGATTGGATCCCTCTTTGACCTGCTGTGTTCCGGCGCTGGTCTTTTTGATGGTGGTCGTTCCTCCCTCCTCACTCACGCTCACCCAGTCTCCGCTCTCCGTTCGGGCCACCATGGAGGCACTCTGCAGGGAGGGGAAAAGTCATATGCCTATTCACAGAGCACAGTGCTTGTTGCATTTACATGTAGGTGTCTTCAGTGTTAATTACGAGAAAACTAGCATCTGTGATTTGGGCACTATTTACATTAATTTATTTGAATACCTCATTTTCTAGAAAAAAAAAATTGTATCTTGTAGAGTCAGCAAATACATTCCAGGTAATTTTTACTACTTGTAGGCTGAATTTTTTTTTTTTTGTGTGTGTCTATGTGTGTGCACTTGCATGCATATACAGGCATGTGCATGTGATTGTGCGCGTGCATGTATGTGTCTGTGAGGGCATGTCAAGATCTGTGTGTGTGTGTGTGTGTGTGTGTGTGTGTGTGTGTGTGTGTGTGTGTGTGTGTGTGTGTGTGTGTGTGTGTGTGTGTTGCATGCATAAATATGCATGTCTTCTGTTTCACAAATTTAGCATCCAAAGCTTCCATTCGAATGGCTCATAAATATTTGTGGCCAGAGCTTGTGGAGGGGGGGGGGGGGGATCCCTGTGTTGAGCAGGGTAGAGGGGGTTTCGTCATCCATTACACCTGTTGCTAATTGAAGCTTTAACCCACACAAAAACAGTTTCTACATGAGTGAAAAGGGCCACTGGGCCATGTACCATAACATGGTTTGCTCCAAGGTACTTGCACTGCCTCTTCACTTGGTTACTCATGGACCACCTCTTACCTTTAAACCTATGACCTATAAAGTCAAATCATTTATCCTTTATCCTCTATTTCACTTTCATAATTTACCTTGCTGTGAACATCTGTAATTTGCAAGACTCTTGTTGGTCCATCAGTGTCAACCTTCACAGCCAGCACGCCTGACCCTGGCCGCAAACGCTGCCTGGATATGGCTTGTTCCAAAGGTACTCCATTCTCCATTGTTCCATAGTGGACCAATTGCGGCGGACCCAAAACTACATCGTTCCCTGAAAGTGTATATTTTTTTTCTTTAGAAGAGGGATCTATTGTAGCATATGGCAATATGCAATTAAAAATCAATCTAATGTGATTTAAAGAGTATGCTATTGTCAATATACTAACAATCTACATTATTCACTTATAATTGATTCAAGGTATTCTATCATTCAATTAGTACCTGAATTAGTGCAAGCAAGATACACAAGGTGCTTCCCATGCTTCTTCTTTATTCAGATTATTCTTTACTTGATTCATAAAGCTAATGTTAGCTTCTCCCTTCATAAAGTTAAAGAATGCATTGACCCTATTTCAACCTGTTATACTAATTTTAGTAATACTGGTTTGCACTAAAACATTTCTGATATGTTAACTTCTTATTGAATGCTGGAGAAATAAAAATGATAAGCTTATTTATTAAAAAGGATCAAAATTTTAGTCAAAGCAACATAGAGGAATTAATTGCTAGCGATAATATATCCTCCCCCACCTTAACACATTGGATCTGGTTGCGTCACAACAATCACATCACCAAAAATCCAGGCATTAGGCTTATGTGAGCAGCTGCTCTGCCGGTTGGCTGCTTGTAGGCCGGGTGCATGCAAACACGTGTGCACAGTAGTAAGACCCTATGCCTACTATTTGCAAAGTCATTTACTGTTTTTATGCATAAGCATATTTTAACCTTTTGGCTATTTGACATTTGCTCTGCATTATCCAGAGGGAAATAGTTTTTTTCTTAGCACAGACTCCCATCCCCTCTCAAGGAAGTTTACAAACCGGTGCAAAAAAAAAAAAAAGAAAAAAAAAAAAATGTAACACAATGTTACTTTTGTCATTTTAAATAAATGTTTATTTGATATTCAATTTTCTTTAAAACAACCTGTGCCACTGCTCACGGCGTCAGGAATACGATGCTCAGCATGGAAATGGCATCCACCATGGAGCCAGTGCTCTTCCAGGCACCACTCATGGACATTTCATTCCACACTCATACATCAATGAATATAATGCAAAATCACCAAATGCCTAAAATAAACCTTTTCCATTACTCTGGCCTTCAGCAGCAATGCTCATGATGGCAGGTTCGCTTCACCCAGCCTACAGCCAGGTTTTCCTGTGACAGCATGTTCAACAACCTGGATTTTTCCATGACGTGATCATCATGTCACCCGGACCCAATAGGTTAAGCATCCAATTAACATTAATTACTTTTCTGTTTACTACTATAATCAGATTCCCAAATCAAGACAATAGTTAATGGATTAGCTTTTCAGACAAACCATCAAAGGGCACAACTTGGCGAAAATTTATAACAAAATGATAAGATGAAATATATATATCAAATGAAAGCCAATGTCACTATTGGCATGTAAACAAATATGCTTTCTGGATTTTATTATAAAAAAAATAAAAAATACTGTTGTCATTTGAACATTTCCTTTTCATATTAAAAACATATTTTCCTACAACATGCCTATGCTCTGTCCTGCAGAGCTGGAATAAGGATTAAAGAAAAATTGTTACAAACTATAATCCGACTTAGTAATTGTGGCACAAGAAGCTAGCATTGTACTTCAAATAACATGTACCTTTGTAATAGATAATTATAAGAAGTTACATAAATCACTAATAGTTTCACTTGATACAAGCTATAAATAGCTCTTTTAGCTTATGTAAAAGAATAGCCAAAAGTCTGAGTACAGTTTAACCCTTACAATCCGGAATACATGACCATCACATTGAGAAAAAATCTGGCTTAAGGGGCAGGTGACGTGCACATGCCATCATGGGAAAATTTGGCTGTGGGCTGGGGTGACCTGAACTTGCCATCGTAAGCATTTCAACTTAAGGCTGGGGTGGCAGGAATGACTCACCACAAACCTCTTGGAGGGTGATTAGACTCATTTAGCATGTAAGAAGTGGTTTTAATTATTCCTATCGATAAAAGAGTGTGGAATTTACCATCCATGAGCAATGACTGGAAGAGTGCTGGCTCCATGGAGGACGCTATTTCCACGCATGGGGTCCTATTCCTAGTTGCAGTGACTGGTGGGGCAGGTTGTATTACAGAAATTTTAATAGTATGAAAAAAAATTTAAATGACACAAATGACAAAATGTTTTTATTATTATTATTTCTGTACTGAATCAAGGATTATCTAAATAAATGATATGGAGTAAGTGTAAAGAAAACAGTCAATTAGCAAATCAAATGACAAATACAGAAAATTTAAAAGTGCTAATGCAGACAAAGAGAAAACCTTGCCAAGGGGAGGAATGGAGTCTGGTCACTGCACACAAGTCACACACCCATCAGAGTGACCACTCAAGTAAGCCTAATGCCCATATTTTGGGACACGTGATGGCAGTGAAGCATCCAGATCGCATGGGTTAATATGGCATAAAAAGAAGTGGTAAAAGACATCAAAGTCTGCATAATATCAAATAAAAAAATTAAGGTAATTTACTTGAAATATATGTACAGGAGAATTGTAACAGGAGCTATCACTCAGTAGCTGCTTTGAGAACTATGCTTTTCTATGATTGAATATCCACCCTTTGTATTCAATATAAGCAGTGGTTCTTGAACTTTTTGACACAGTTTTTATAATAACTATTCTCCCTTCTTACCCAAGAGCAATTACTTGAATCTTTAAACTTCCCATGATAATCAATTACATGGATGGCATGCATATCTACTGAAAGCACAATGCATGAAATACATATTTTCTTAAGGTCTGGTTTGAAGTTTATGACTTCCTAATCAGAGGCTTATGCCGAGGTGATTTTGATGTAGAGCTCATCTAAGAATAAGGGAAGACAAATATTGGTGCTATAGTTTGCCGAGATTTACAATTAGTTAATCATACCTTCTTGCTCTAACTTTAGCAATAGACCTTTCAAACAGAACCTGGTCATATGTTTCATTCTTTTTCTTCAAATCAATTTTAGATATATTCAAACAGATTTTTTCCAGACTATGCATTCTTTTTATATATCAGTTTTTTATGTTAGAAATAACATAGAAAAATAAAATAAAGCAAGCTATTAACATGAATCTTTTCCTATTTTGAACAACTAGCAGAATTGACTGGCAAAGCACAGCAAAGGAAACTAAAATTATAATTTCATTTTCATAAAATACTACTAACAAAACTATTTAATTCCATGTTCATCATATATTGCTGAACATTATCTTGTATGCAGTTAAGTAAGAATGCCAACAGGCGATCTTTGAAAGCCATCATCTGTTCAATTGCCATGACCAAATTAAACAAATGGGGAACAAAAAATCTGAAAGTTGCCAGTAAGTGATCATATCAACATTAGCCCTAGTGTCCCCTAATAAATAAGTACATATGGGGAAAAAAACATCCCCTACATTTGGTTATCTTTTCCGCCAAGATGACTCCCCTTGAAATGATGGTAACATTAAAGAAGCTGACAGGAGCAAAAGTGTATGAGCCAATACACAAAGTAAAGCACAGAGGGTTGATCCAAGTGTCACTTCAACTGCTTGGTTGGTCTCACAAATAAAACTATCTATATATCATAAAAGACTTTCAAAGAGGTCATCAATTTCTTCTATATAAGACTAATCTACAGGTAATTCTCTGGGCTATTTGAAAGCAAGTATTCTACATTATTTAAAGTCAATGGAAGTACTGTCTACTTGGATGCGCCCTTCCACTTTGAATACCTACACAGCTGCCATGACCCCCCACATCCTGACCCTGTAATAATACAAATTTAGCAGAATCACATAAAAGCCAATTCACTTGTAAGCCTTAAGATTAAGCCAATTTAACTGTATATTGTTCACCATATGCTTCAAAAGCCAAAGCCCTAAAGCCTATTTCTTTCTCTCTTTCTCTCGTTCATTTTCATGTTGTTCTGAAAGGATTAGCATTGTTCTAAATTGACAAATACAATTTTTTTTTCAATATACCATATCTAAGTTAAAAATCCACACCTAAAACAGAGAATTTCCTTTCTTGATTCTATATCATCTATTTGTATCACCTCTTCCTTTGACATACAAAAATATCACCATTCATCAAATCCATAGAGATGAATTGTAAAACAATCATTATAAAGCATCAGAAGCAGAAACCACTCAAAATAATAGTAGCACCAACAATACTCACCTGGAGCCAATCCAAGGAACCCATCCTTGGCTTGCACATACATATTGACATGCACACAGCAAAGTCTGCCGTCTTCAGTAAACCTCCATGTCTGCGTAAGGGATCTCCTCTCATCAGGCTTTCGCAGCATCAGAGGTGTGTATTCTGTAGGCTGTGGGGCTGGACCTGCTATATCTAGGACCTGCAAGGAAGATTAAGATCATGATTCCAGTTCATAAATCATTATTTGGAAGCAAAGAACTTTCTAATGAAAGTATGTTCTATTACAAACTCCTAAGATGAATTCTGTTAAAGTTATTATCTTTCTATGTAAAAAATGGTTAAGAGCAGTTACTGAAATTACAAAGCTTTAAACACCAATGAATAAAAGACTTATCCTTGCTACCATCTTGATTATCTATTTAAGGTTAATCAAAAGAAATGACATGACAAGATGAATCATAGCAGGGCCACAGAATCATAAATAATACCAAAAAGAAAGAAGAAGAATTAAAGGATCTGCAGAGAAAAATCATGTGATACATAAAAAAAATAAATATTTAAGACCCAGAAAAAATGTCCCAAATCACCACCATCATGCACAAGAGGATCAGATCTAACTCCCTGTATCAATAAAATAAAAGAGAGAGAGAGAGAGAGAGAGAGAGAGAGAGAGAGAGAGAGAGAGAGAGAGAGAGAGAGAGAGAGAGAGAGAGAGAGAGAGAGAGAGAGAGAGAGAGAGAGAGAGAGAGAGAGAGAGAGAGAGAGAGAGAGAGAGAGAGAGAGAGAGAGAGAGAGAGAGAGAGAGAGAGAGAGAGAGAGAGAGAGAGAGAGAGAGAGAGAGAGAGAGAGAGAGAGAGAGAGAGAGAGAGAGAGAGAGAAAAAAAAGCTTCCCTCTACCGAAACACATCTGAGATTGTTCACCCAGTGTTATTGCAAGTCATACCAAGTAGGGCTGCCTTTTCTTGAGCTTCCGCCTACGGTCAAGATCTTTCACTTTTCTCACAAGAGATTGGACTTTGGATTTCCTGTTCTTAGTGGAGTCCCTTGCCTGCACATGCACCACATATATATTAATATCCTGATTTCCTATCTATTCTTGGCATCTAATGAGTGCCTTAGCACCTCAGAATACAAGATAACCTGAAAGGCTGAAGCTGCACAAATAAAGTACAGAACTTATGCACCTCAGGTTATAAAAGCCACATGCATAACATATAGAGACATTAAATGAGTGACAGCTAATGAGATGCCAGGATTCATCCTATACTTCATTTTTTTGTAACAAGAAAACTTTGTGTATCTATTTAATTTTGAAACCGTTAATGACATGTATAAGAGAAAAAAACAAAACAAAGAATAACATGGCATATCAATAGCCAATAGAAGTGCATGAAATTTCTAACCTGATTTGAAATAAAAGAACAGTGAACATTCCAGAACATTTCATATAAAAAAAAAAAAACAAATTAAATCTAAAGAAAAATAAAATTACCAGAATGTTAGAGTTGCTGCGTGACTTTTTGCTTGATGGGTCATGAGGTGGGGATGACCCCTCGTGCTGCAGCATTCCTGTGGAGGTCATGCGCCACAGCTGTGTGCGCGAGACCTCCTTGCGAGCCAATTTGACCCGTGTCCCCTCCGGCACATCCAGAACCAGCTGCTGGCACTCAACATCGGTGGGGTCTAAGGTCACATCACTGCCATCGGCACTGCTGCTGCCACAGGCCCTGTTGGTTTCAGAGGCATCATAAGAATTCCTTTGAAGAGCAGGGGATATGACTACTAAAATCCAAGTGCTGGACGATGATTATGGACTGGGAACAGAAGATGTAGACTGCTGTCCTCAGCTGTTAATAATTCTGATGGGAAGGCAGCTAATCAAACTTTTCAGGTCCTCATTGCACAATACAACTATGTATCCAATATATCTCATTATAATCTCTTTCTAAAAATAAAAACGGACTCAAATAATGCACTTTTGGCTTAATCATGTAGGCATTTCATATTAATATATAAAATATAATTTTTTTTTACAGAAGCATCAACAATAAATTCTGTAAATATATACATAGATATATGTGTATATATATGTATAAAAATGTATAAGTATATATATATAAATATATATATAATATATATATATATATATGTATATATGCATATGTATATATATGTATCTATATATATATATATACATGTATATGTATATATGTATGTGTGTGTATATATATATACATATATATATATATATATATATATATATATATATATATATATATATATATATATATATATATATATGTACGTGTATATGTATATGTATATATATGTATATGTATATATGAATATGTATATATGTATATATATATATATATATATATATATATATATATATATGTATATACATGTATATATATGTATATGTATATACAAGTGTATATGTATATATAGGTATATGTATATACAAGTGTTTATGTATGCATGTGCATATAGACAGATAGATAGATAGATAGATAGATAGATAAATAGATAGATAGATAGATAGACAGATATAGATAGATATACCATATATACATATGTGCATATATATATATATATATATATATAAATACATACATATATATACATATATACATATATACATATACATATATATACATATACATATACATATATATACATATATATACATATATACATATATATACATACATATATATATATATACACATTTATACATATATATATATATATATATACATTTATACATACATATATTTATACATATATACATACATACATATATACATACATACATACATACATACATACATACATATATACATACATACATACATACATACATACATACATTATATATACATATATATATATATATATATATATATATATAAAAGAAACACTCCTTTTTTACAACAAAAAATATTATCAGTCATCTTAATGTCATCAACATGACTCTGAACTATTTCCATCAAGTAATGCATACTTGTCATAAGAACTTACTTTAAAAAAAAATAGTAATAATAACACTCGTGAAAAGAGGTAAGAGTAGGAAAAAGCAATAATGATAAAAATGTACTATACAAAAAATTTACGAAATACTGTCATGAAGACTTGTATCAACTGCACTAGTACATTGTGACAAGCAAGAACTATATTTCATAATGTTTAAACAGCCAATTTATTACACAAGATTTGATCTATATATATCTATAATGTCATCCAAGCATTTAGTAGCTAAGGAGTGTCTGTATAGCATTGTGGTCAAAGTTTCAGAAACCAAATTCAAAAATCAGTAATCCTATGAATTAATATGTTCTCGATGAAATCTTGAGTATTTGCATCATGCATTTTCAATTGCTTCAATGACCTATTTTCTTAAGAGGAGTAAAGAGATTAACAAAGAAAAATATCCCACGTGTAATAAAAAATGCCAAGTAATATTGTGCAAATTTTTTTTAACTGTTCTCATTACATCTTTTCATTTCTGACACAAAAACAAACTCTCTCCCACCTGTTCATTCCCCCACCCCAAAAAATAAAAAAAAAACAGCCAGCCCATATTCTTCGTCTTCTCTAAAATACACAGAGCAAAAAGGCTCCCTAACATTATTAGTATGAGAGATAAAGAATTCAACCATCCAGTCACAAGTCCACTATCATCATCTACAAGCACATTTGTGTGGGTAAAACTTGGCTTCGTACTCTGCATATAAAATCACTACTAGGATTTTTTACTTTATACTCTAAGAGACACACATTCTGCCAGAAAGGATGAAAGAAGAAAAGAGTGAAGGTACGTTTGTGTGTAACTGTTTCTTTGTACAGTTGTCTTATCTCCCACATCATGGCTGCAACTGCTTAAATAAAATATTAATTATATATGTTTATTGTCTCATAACCCCTAGTTCATTCTGTGACTGGGCACTTGAAAATCCTGTAATCTGCATCTCATATGCTGGGTAAACTGGAGATTCCTTTTGTGATGATTAACTGTTCTTTTTCAATTGTGTTGATTGTGTATGTCTGTGTGTGTCTCAGTCTGTCTTAGTATATCTGTATGTCTGCATATGTCTGCCTGCGTCAGCATGAGCCACAATGTGTTGTTATGTGTTGTCATGCATCATCACCTTGTGTCACTGTGTCTACATGTGGCTCCATGTGACTGTATAGAGTTAGAAGAGCTGCTTCAATTCACAGGAAACTATTTCACTAACAAACTCCTATATAAGAGGTAAATCCCATGCAATGTTATTCTGCCACACAGGCACAAATGCAGTAATCAGTAGCACAACCTTTTTCCACAAAAGAGAAAGAAAAAAAAATCATAGACAATATATTATACAAAGCAATATACTCTTTTTGCTCCTTTATATAAAATGCCAATAAAGTATAAACATCTGCCAAAAAAGGCATGCTAAATGAGTAAATAATTAATAAAGAAAGAAAATCTTAAAACTATGATAGGATTTCCATATTCTAAAAACCTAAGCTTTTGATTTTAAATAAACAGTACAACTTTCTAAATACATAATACTACCAATAAAGTATTTACACTTAACACCAGACTAATCAAAAAGAGAAATGCTTGTGTGTATACTTATCAATTTACCTCTTTCTCAAAAATATTCTGACTTATTAAGCTATAATTTTACCTTTAAAAGACAGAAAATTCTCTTCAGCAATCTGTTTCTTGTAAAGATCATTCACACTGACTATTCAAAGCTGTCAAGCAATCAATCCGTCACAATGTGCTATCACTATGCTATTGAACATCACAAAGAATTAAAACTTAACTTGTACTTCATTACCACCACCACCATTATCATCATCATAAAAAAAATATATATATATATATATATCATCGGTTAATATAAAGCAAAAGCTGGAAAAGCAAAAGCTTCCTAAAACATAAAGCATTTCTGAACAAAGTAGTGAGCTTTTCTATAAGGAATCTCAAACTCTCAACGTTTGTTCCTCCTGTGACTGCCACCAAAGAAAGAACCTATCTAAAAAATATATATTCAAAGCTGGGCCACATCCAAAGTTAAAAAAATATATAAATGCCTTTTCTAAAAGATGACAAGTCGTTCACTGTACACGTTCTTTATCTACAGAAAAAAGTATCATTAATGTTTTCAATAGAGAGGTAACAATAGTCATAATTACTAATAAAGATCAATAGTTACCATTCATGACACTAAATATCTCATGTATCTTGAAGAGATGAGCAAGAGACAGACATGTATATATAGAAAGTGTATGTATATATGAATGCAAGTCTATAGAGGAAAAAAAATAACGACCAATTCTTCCATCCAAACAAACTGGCAATAATCTGCTTAAGATGCCCTGAAAATTACCATTCTTGTAAGAAAAAATTATCATATGATTTCAAATCATGTGAACCTTAATCTTAAGTATTCCTGAAAAGTTTGATTTTAAGAAGCGTTATTCTGGGAACTGCACTTGACAGAGAAAAAGACCCTCATATACTATAATACTAAAATACAACTCTGCACTGACTCATTAAAGGAATCTTAAATTTTTTGCTGATGATCCTGATAAAGATCAAATCACTGGTAGATACAAAGTAAGCTATTCTTTAATATTTAATCCTGACAGAGAAAATTCATAAATAACCAACAAATGTGGCAGTGACAGATAAATAAAAAAGATGACACTAACAACTAACCTATAAGACACTCGAATAACTTTTAACAATTCTCTATCTCACAGCGTCTGTTATTAAAGCTTGAGGACACTGCCAAAACTCTCTTCACAGCCCATGAATGACCACTGCAAAAAACTTTGCATGGTCATTGGGGTTGCATACTGTTGACAGAGCCTATGACACTAAGTGGCAAGCTACGTGCAGACAATGATGGCTGGCAAGCAGGGGAAGTGTAGCAACATTCCAAAGAATGTGTGGATACTTACATGTGTAATGGCAACCTTCTTCCCAGGGTGATAAAAGATACCATTAGTTAAGGGGCCTCTCAACTTGGAAGGAACAAAAGCATTTCCAAAAAAGCCAATTATCATTTACTTTTTAACAGCAGGAAAATGCTTGATTGTGAGCAGTGAAAAGGATAACAAGCACTGGCCCAGAAAATAAATTTCTGAAAGTCATTACTTTCTAAAAAGTAAAAAAAAAATAAAAACAAACAAATAAAAAAAAAAAAAATAAAAGTAAAAAAAAAAAAGCAAGGCAAAGGTTTTTACAAAAAATGGCAACATCTAAACCAAAAGGCAATATAACATTACTCACTTGCGAAATGTCCCTGTGAAAGCTATGTAGATGAAATTCTCATATGTTAATCTTGCACCCTCACAGAGGATGTTCAAATTATACGTGGCAGAGGTTCCCCCTGGGGCAACACATGTAAGGTGAGGTGGCAACATTACATCATCCCAGGCATAGGCAACACAAGAGCGTGGCTTGACTATGGTTCTTAACCTTTCCTCCTGAGTGCCAGTCTGCAACAGAAAAAAAATATATATTAAAATATATCAAATAATATCAACCATACATCTCTAACCAACTAAGAAGCAACCAGTCCTTCCATACCTGGTAATAGGTGATTGGGACTTCAGAGAAGTTGTCAATTCGAAAGGGAGGAGGCAAGGATTCTGCATCAGTGAAGACAATGAAGTAGGTGGCATCATTGATGATTACTTCTACGCGGATAAAATATGAGTGACTGTTGCCATCTCTGTCAAAAAAATAAGATTAATATAAAAGATGAAAAACAAACTAAAGTCATAGCTTATAAACAAAATACTTTTAAAAAAATGGTGATTTGGGCAAGGTACAAACATATATATGCTAGAGCAATTATACAGTGCCCACACAAAATTTTCCTACATATAAAATCTACCTATCAATCTATCCAACTATCTCCAAGATCTATCTAATATATTTATCTATCTGCTGTCTCTATATCTCTCAATCAATCAATCTTCCTATCTATAAATTTATCTATCTACTGTATCTATCTATCAAATTTCTCAATCCGCTATATCTATCTATCTATCTATTGAATCCATCTATCTCTCAACTGTATCTATCTATCTATCTATCCTTCTATAGTCTTACCTACTGTATACCGACAATTTACACATCAACTCACCGAATATTCAGGTAGAAAGAGTCAATCTTCTCTATAAAGAATCCACCAGACCAATGGCACCCTTGGACATCTCGAAGGCATATGCACAACAGCTGGTCCTTGTCTGGTCGCGGCCAGTGGAAGGGGAGCCAGCATCCTGGGATGGCTCGTAACCAGGTGGACTGGGCTCCAGGGTCAGTCTGTGCAATTAAAGTCTGAGATTAAGAATTGATAGAAAATTAAGAGAAGAACAAACAAAAAATACAGATTTGTTCTAGTACATTAGGAAACCCTCAAGGACAAAGCAAAGAACTCAACTCACAAAGGATGTCGTAAAGCATTTCTGCGCAATAATCAGCTCATGAGAGGACCTGTTCTCAATCTGGAAGCGAGGTGAGAATGTGACCATGTACGTGTCTCTATATCGTCCACGGCCTGGTCTCACATCAACACCAACAATGTAGACATGGTCTGGCCGGGCATCTGAGGGACTGACTCTGAGACGGCGAACCCACGTCCCTTGTGTCAGGGGCAGCTTGTGGCAAAACTGGGAAATGGAAATGATCATTTTTTTTTCTATTAATGCACAATACAGCCTCCTAATGTGCACATTTATCAAACATTAGATTATAATGAAGCACCAGCATCTAAAGAATTGTAAATTGTATCCTCTATAATCAAACTTTCACTAAAATTTCTCTCCACAACTTATACTGCAAACTGCAAGACGTCTTTTCTTACCTGTGCTCTTGACTCAGGATGTAAGTTGCGTCCAACCCTCGCAACAAGCATAGGGTTAGCATCACGATCAGTAAAAGAGAACATCAGTGGGGCTGCACAACGTGCTACCTCATGCTCCATGTCCTGCCCTGAACGTAATTAGAGAGGAGATTAAGTCTTACCTTAGTGTCAGCAGACTCTCATTTGTACTACATAATATTCTTGTCATAATTCTCACACTTACCTCGAGGTGTGTAAAAGTATCAAGTCTCTATCATTTAGTCACTTTACTGAAAATCATTGGCAGGCATCTGCTTTCCTTAAATCTGATCTGGATTGACAAAATCTTTTGCTACCTACAAATATTGACTGTCATCAAGACCATGTGGTCTTCAGATATAGAAAAAAAAATAATTTACTAAAAGAATATAAGGTAAGGAAACAGTGAGCTCATAATTTGTTAACCATACAGGGAGACATCATGGACCTAAATAAATTGGGGAAATCTCACAATTAATAAATAACAAATGTGTCTTTCCATAGAACTTCAATGCCTCCAAGCAAATGCCTCAAGGCATCTGACAAACTGCCACAATTAGGTAACAGGAAAGTCTGCTTACATATGACATCAAGCTGACATCTTCATGATCAATAGATGTGTCAAAACACATATAACATAAAAAAATACAAGACAGATACTATTTAACCCAATGGTGTCGGGTATAGAAAATTAAAAAAAACTCTACGCTCTGGCGAACGGCAGCAATGCACCGACTCTGAGCGCGTGAATTTGGTACATCAAGCCGAATCATTGCCTCGGGGCATTTTGGCGCGGCGCCGCTGCGGACAGCCGCACGCCTCATTTCGGGCGTATTGTTATGACGGCGATAGCCATGACCCGTCGCCATTGGGTTAATATACAGTGCATTCCTAACACTTGCACTGCATGTCAACTTGAATATAAAAATTTTAAGTCTACTGCTAAATACCTCATAGTATACGTACCTGCAGCATCAGCTGATACACCCTCCTGCTTAAAGACTAAGGGTAATCCTGTCTTGTTGATCAGCCAATATCCTGCATATATGACAACCTGTGAAATAGGCTCACATCAGTAACTTCTTCATTTCATACTTATATCTTTGTATTATACATTCTTTGACAAGGCTTTGATTACCCCTCAATAAGAAACTAGAAGGTATAGGACAATCAAAAGCCATACTAAACTGGATAAATATATGTGTGTGTGTGTGTGTGTGTGTGTGTGTGTGTGTGTGTGTGTGTGTGTGTGTGTGTGTGTGTGTGTGTGTGTGTGTGTGTGTGTGTGTGTGTGTGTGTGCAAGTGTGCGGGTGGGTATTGTGTGTGCATGTGTGTTTTTGTTTGTATTATTTGTGTTTATGTTTATGTGTGTTTGTATGTGTTTGTTGTTTGTTTTTTGTGATCATTAGTATTCAAATTAAGAATTCCAATATTCAAAAAAGGTAATTCAAAACAGACCTTTAGGGCTCCTCCAAACTGTGGCTTCACTTTCAAGTGAATGTACAGGATACGTTTCAGCGAGTCCTGTAACTTGAATGGCAGCACATACATGGAGGTAGATGGGTTTAGCGTTATCTCTCCACAAGGCTCAAGAGTATCTGTCCATAGAGAGAGGGAGATACTCTGGGCTGGGTCAACAGAGTGGAGGCAGTCATCCTCTCCTGGTTTAACACGACTCACATTGCCGGTTGCCTTGACCTCGTAGTGTAGATCATATGGGAGGAGGTTGACTAAGGTCAAGGGGCTCACTAGCACTATTGTGTGACCTGGTTGAACCTGTTTAATGATTAGAAATATAATAAAAGATAAGAAGGAAGGAAGTTGTGGTATTATATGCCATCAAAATATGATCTTAAAATGTAACACTAGGAACAATGGAAAATCCTTTACAATAAAAGGAAAACAATCATCATTAATCCTTAACACGTTCTATGCCGTAAACTTACCCACTCATTATGTCGAGGTGTTAAATGTGGAGAGTTTGTGGGGGGAGAAGGGGGGGACGAATCCACAGGAAAATTGTCTCTCTTCACATGAACACAAAACCTGTTTAACCATTAGGAACTTTAAATACACACATAGATTGGCCTAACTGATTAATGTTGAGCTGAGATTTCAAATTTGTGAATGAAAATATACATGATGACTCTACTTTATAACTTTTTGAAACATTTTTGAGAGAAATTAGATTACTTCAATGCAGCAATAAGTTTACACTCTCTTAAACTCATTATCTTACATATTAAGTATTCTAGGACATACTAATATCTAACAGTTAATCATGCAATCAAGATCCAGAGTTATATTTCCTCACTTTAAGGATGCATTAACACTTTAAATCACAAATTACTACAAATGTTTCTAAAAGCTCTATACAAAGCCCTAAAAGTATATCAACACATGAAAATAGAATCCAATTTAAATGCCAAAACAAAAGTCTTCAAAAAGCATAAAAATCAAATAAAAAATTTAAAATTCATTCAGACCTAAAAGGTGGCAAGTGCGTGTTGATGGCAGGGCAAGCTCTTAGGTCTGTGGCCTCCTGCCGGGGCTGGAGGAGGGTGAGCCAGTGCAGCGGCTCCTGGCAATACAGCCAACCACCCCCAGGAGCAGTGACTGGCCGCACAAAAATCCGAGCCCAAGCATACACCAGTGGGACAGGTACTTTGGACTTGGCAGCCACTTGAAGGACTTTAACATCTGAGGTAACATGAAACAAAAATAAAATGATTGCTACTTCCACAAAGAGGAAACTAATTGCACGAGCCTTGCACATTAGCATGCCAGCTAGGGGGTAGACGAGCTAATGATAAAAAAATAAATAAACAAATAAATAAATAAATGAATAAGTAAACAGTACATAAAATAATAATAGAAATAAACAATAATACACAACATACTTTTGCACTATTTCACTGAAACAGTAACATACTGTATTATACATGAGTACACTTTACAAGATATTGTAAAATAAAATAAAAAAATTAGTTATTCCAAAATATAGGAGGAGGTTTCTTCCTTGTTTAAAGTCCTATGTCAATTTCCTCAATTCCAGTCATCAATCTGAAGTCCACTGATGAAGGTCTAAACAATTTTTTTCTTTTCTATCCGTGTCAATAACATTTTCCTGTAACAGTATATTTTCATGACTTGCCATACATTTTGTTTTCTTTAATCCAAGCAAATTTTCTAATACATCACAAATTGAAATTTTGTTATAAGCCATTGTATTATGCTTGCTGGTTATAACATGCCCCTTATGCATATTCTAGTTGAAGATTCCCATTACAATGATGGCAGAGCTCCCACTCCAACATATTTTGTTGTAATACTATAATCAAGTTATAGTCAACAACAAAGTAACTCAATGGCCAGTCAGTGGTTCCGATGCTGGTCAATTAAGTCATCTTTTCAAATCCCTATTAAAAACAAATACCATAATGTAGCATTGGACACATCATTGTAAGAATCTTGAACTAGACAGACTTTTCCCTAAATACCATTACCACAATATTTTAGCTTTGCATTCAGTCTCAAAAACAACCTATTTTTAATAACACTTGGAGCAACCCCATGAACATAACGTCATTGAGTCATATTCAGTTTTTGAAAACTAGACCAAAGACCATAATACAGTGATAAATAAAAAATAAGTTACCCCAAAACAGAAACTATAAATGAGCAGGACTTAAAATAGACTATCCATTCCACAACACAGAGTGGTGAGGAAATGCCAGAACTGAGACAAGAACAGCTGGTCACTACTTCATGCAGCAGTGCAGACAACACAAGCTGGACTCTCACCAACAGCAAGTTCTATGTTAATCCACTTGTTTATTTGATTTTCCTTGTGTACCTTACTCAAGAGCATGTCTAAAAGCGTGTAGGTCGGGATAAATACAGCCTTTAGTGCTATGGAAGAATCCTGACAAGCAATCAAGATTTAGGAACAAAACAGAAACAGGGAAGATGAAAAAAGAAAGAAATAATCTCAAAGGATGACTGGCAAGACAACAAGCTGGCTTAACAATTTAGCATTCATAGATGTGTCTAGGAACAAACCTATAGGGGTGTTCCTGATTACTGTTGAGGGCATGGCACTGTCTTGCCCCACCCTCCAAATAGCCCAACTTAAGGGACTGGGTACAAAAGACCGGCTTGTTAGAGAAACTGAAAACACTTCGGCTCCTGTCCGGCACTGGGCGGACATTAATCTGTAACTCGACAAACTTGATGGGCACAGGATAGATTGAGCCCGGGGTCAGTCGCTTGATTAGCTGTGTTGGAGCTGAAACAGGTTATCAGGCTGTCAAAAAAGGGTTTTTTTTACAAGCCTACATTTAGCTGAAGATGTTATGCAGTTTTTCTATTAGTGCATCAAAGCCAAACTCAATACTAACAATACATATTTGACACTACAGAAGAGTCCTCAAATACCTTGTCAAATTCAACATTTCTACTAAGAATACATAGAAAATATTTAACAGATATATCAGAATTCATGACATATCATTTTGAAGCTTTTAATAACCCAGTGATACCAGGAGTGTCCTGTATATATGCACTTTCTACTGTATTTGTTTTATTTATGACTTCACCTTATCATCCTATTCCTTGATTTTTTTAAATCTGTTACTATTGTTATTGCTAATGGCATCATACTACTAATAGTAATAATATCAATGAAAACAATACTACTCACACTACTAATAATAATAATATCAATGATCTTAATAACAACAACAACAGTAAAAGAAATAAAAACTTAAACAAAAAAAAGCAACAAACAGGATAAAGGGGTGAGGTCAAGCAGGCAGAGCAATTGCCTTTTTGGTGACTAAGTGCTTAGGAAACCATCCATATGTAAACAAAATTACTAAAATAACCACAGTGGCTAATGCATATACCCAGCACCAATGTTGTAACTAGTTATCTTTAACTAATTCTTTTAGACTGGAAAAATATCCTCAGTGACTACACAGTTAACATCAACATCACAATCAAAGCCAGGAACACCCCCCCCCCCTTGAATATAACAAAATAAATGACTATGGTGGGTGGGTGGATGAGTATGGGTGGGTGGGTGGGTATGGGTGGGTGGGTGGGTATGGGTGGGTGGGTATGGGGGGTATGGGTGGGTGGGTATGGGGGGTATGGGTGGGTGGGTATGGGTGGGTGGGTGGGTATGGGTGGGTGGGTGGGTGGGTGTTTATGGGTGGGTGGGTGGGTGTTTATGGGTGGGTGGGTGGGTGTTTATGGGTGGGTGGGTGGGTGTTTATGGGTGGGTGGGTGGGTGGGTGTTTATGGGTGGGTGGGTGGGTGTGTGGGTGGGTATGTGTGGGTGGGTATGGGTAGGTGGGTATGGGTGGGTGGGTATGGGTGGGTGGGTGGGTATGGGTGGGTGGGTGGGTATGGGTGGGTGGGTGGGTGGGTGGGTGGGTGGGTGGGTGGGTGGGTGGGTGGGTGGGTGGGTGGTGTGGGTGGGTGGATGGGTATGGGTGGGTGGGTGGGTGGGTGGGTGGGTGGGTGGGTGGGTGGGTGGGTGGGTGGGTGGGTGGGTGGGTGGATGGATGGATGGATGGATGGATGGATGGATGGATGGATGGATGGATGGATGGATGGATGGATGGATGGGTGAATACACTTTATCACCATCTATATCATCAACCAACCATAATTTTGCCACTCCCTACAGTAGGGAGGTAAGTAATATAATACTTAATTCTGAGACATTATGTGACTTGCATCAGCCAATAATTCAATACTATATGTAAAATGTTCAGATTAAGACTTTAAGAGATGGTGGCATCCACAGCAATGCCTTTAAACAAAGGTCTAGAACTGACAGATGCAGCATCCATATAGCTCCAGGTGATAGAAGTAAAGGTATCATAATGTAATCAGCTAACAGGTACGTCATCTTCCCTGCCAATCAGTAGACAGAATAGCCCTCCGTTTTCTCCTGGCAAACCCAACATTCTACTTTTTTTCTCTTTTTTGCTTGGAATATCAATATCTTTTCCTGTTCTGCGTTTGACTCAAGGTACAGCGAATCATGGAACAAAAATGAGCACCGAAACTCATTAACTGTTTTCTCGTGATCCTCTTTCTTTAACTCATTGCCAACGGGGCATGTATGTAAGTTTACTTGTTTAACTGTTTTTACTCATAGATGGCTACACTTGTACTAAGTCACCCGTGAGCCAGTTATGGGCACTGCCTGTCTCGCGCGTTCACCCTTTTCATTGATTTATGAAAATATTTTACGTTATCTTATTTTGCTGTTATTAATGTTTATAACACTGTAGTAATTATAAGGTTTATAACAAAAACAACACCATCGATATTCATAGCACTAGTAAAAAATAACTTTTTCGCACCAATTCAAGGAAAGGTGAAACCAGGTAAGGTCACAAGATCTACTAACTGACTCCTTTGTGACTAAGCACTAGCAGAGCCATCTATGTACAGAGACAGTTCACAAAAATACAAAAAATGAGCACAGCATTTTCCCCATCTTTTATTCATTTCCCCTGGCGGCAATGGGTTAATCAGCCCTTCCTTAGATTCCTTCCATGTTGCTTACCTCACTGCTATATGGACCAATATTAGAAACCTTTATACATGACATTGTGACTAGGTTTGAAACTGTCAAATGGTAACAAATGAATGCTAATTATGATAATGCTTAACAAACTAAATGAACAATAAATGAATGCTAGAACAAGCACAAACAAATGAAGCATTAACAAGTGAACAAATACACTAATAAAAATCAAACCTTTTTTAGATTGACATGACAACTTCTAAATAGATGATACTTTCTTTTCTATTAAACCACTGGCTGCAGGTTTATGGACTGTCCACTGTAGTTTTTTCTTTAATTCTGTTACATATAGGTGGCTCCACCAGTGCTCAGTCACCAAGGAGTCACTTAGTAGGCCCTAGTACCTGTATTCATAATTTCTTGAATCTGGCATTCATATACGTTGCAGCCAAAATCTAACGAGAAAACAATATATGCTTCCCATGCTTATAATCACAAGGGATAACTGTGCATAGTGGCTGGCATGTCACTGGGTAGGTGCGGAAATACTAACTAGCACTGAGTTCGTGTGTCAGTGGCTGCATGTTAACATAATTATACAGAAGGCAATATAAAGGCATTCACAGGTACTTCCATGACAGCAGAAACAGATAAAGATATAAAAATTTGTAACTTTACAAATAACTTTTTTACCTGTTCCATCTAAGTGAACCTCATATGCTAAATGAATCTTTTCTCTTTTATGATGGAATGATCACAAGCAGAATAAAGGAAAACAAGAAAAGAACAAGAATAAGAAAGTGACAACAAAAAACGCTGATCATAATCTGGAAAGTAATCGATTAAAAGCTACAAACTAAATTTTCGTGACTCATACCCCCTAATCTGAGTGCAACATTTTCCAGCTTGACGTCCACAGGATAGTGAAGTTGGTTGGCAAGAATCAAAGCTGATCGGATGGTGACTAGCTTCCTTGCTGAGCCATCCAGTGTGACAGCTACGACAACTCTTGCACTTGGCAATTCGTAAAGCTAAATAATAAGAATAAAAATCATATGTCAGTAAGAAAGGATGGCTTGATATAAAATATATCATTCCTTATATCAATCATGAATTTTAAACAAGAATACAAATGAACTACAACAGCTTACTTACAGGCACAAAAAAAATAAAATGGATTCCATAAATATATCATATATATCCACTCAAAAATATAAATTCAAATCTATCACCTAACTTAAGTCTAAAGTCTACTAAATACAAGCTACATACATGTGTTGAGGCTCCCGCTGGCTGTGACACCGCAAGCCTGAAGAATACCCCAACTTTATCCACTGTGACAGGACCAACTGCCTGCCAACCATCCACCTGAACCAACAGCTGGTGAACCTTAAGCTCATGGGTATCTCGATGGCGCTGCTTTCCACGGCCCTCAAAGGAGAAGGGGACCGTGTTACCAGCTGGTACACTTATCCAGTCTACCTCTGGCATGATGCTCTGCCCCAGGCTCTCAACATCAGCCAAGCTGGAAAATGACAAAGATCAAGGATTATCAAATTTGCCTCCACCTTTGCAACAAATATACAGTGCTAAAAGTATTAACCCCAATATGCAAAAATTTTGAAGATAATTATAGATGACTAAAAGTACCACTCATAAATATAGTAATCATCACTTTTTGGAAGAACTCCTACAGTAACTACAAATTCATCAAAACGATATCAATTTCTATATCATCTATATCATTGCACCTTAAAATAACATCAACTTATGTATCATCATAACAGTCTTAACAAACATACTTGTCTGGAGTTGTTGTCATGGTTGCAAAACAAAGATTGCATCCAGTATCATTCTTGAGTGCAAAGGGTATAAAAGGTGAACGCCGTCTGTAACCCTGAGGACTGACCACCAGTGTTTTGCTTCCCTCTTCATTGGAAATAATGTTGTTCTCAATCTCCATCCTAGAACATGTGATATAAATGAATTGTACATTCAACTTCAATACCTTTATATTCTATATGTATGAAACTACTCCACATCAACAGAAAATAATGCAGCATGATATAGCATATTGATGAATGCAAACCTGTCTCTGTTGTAATAATCTAAAGTCCAGTTGTTCTTCACCATGTGGTACAATTCCAATAAGGTATTAGTTATGTTCACATTCACAGTATCTTCAGTCTTCACACTCAAGGACAGCCGTTCCCCAGTAAGATCTCTTGATGGAGTCTTGTCCCACTCTGCTTCACACCTGAAATATGGAATAGAAAATATATGCATGCCTTTTTTTTTCTTGCCACTGTTACACATAAATTCTGCTAGCTATTGTGATGGTCAGGTAAAAGCTATAATCTGATTTACCTGAACAATTCAGTGAGTCACATGGAGATATACTTACCGCCAAGGTTCTAAGAAAGGCTCCCAACCAGACAGTGCTCGATTATAGTAGTCAACTGAGAGAGAGCAGCTTGCTGATCCTTTTCCTTGCCAATCCTGCACATATAAGCATTGTTATGGATAAAAAAATAAATAAATTTTTAAAAATACAAAACTCTCAAAGCCATTAGAACAGGGAAAGATTATCCTTGTTTCCCAACCTTTATTAATTTTCATTTATAATATCTAGTGAAAACCTCACTCACACAACCAGAAAACATTACCTGTTTCAAACCGAGATGGGAGAGGGAAATCTCAAGCAAGGGGACGTCACAATCTCCGCAGTCATCGATGACACACACATTGACACTCCCGGTCTTGATTTCCACAGCATGGAAGTTGATGGTGCCTGTCTTGCCTTGGTCCTGGATTGTCACAGTGGGGGCAGGTACAGGCTGGGCATTGTGCGTTAGCCAAAGAGCAGCATCATCAAGCCTACCTCCACATTCCTCCAGGGCACGGGTGCAATCGGCAGGTCGGAATCCCAAAGCTGACAATTTGTCGACTTGAGCTGTTTGAAAAAAATTAGAAACTGGAAGTCAATCATTAATCATTTATCCAAACTAAACATTTCCACAAAGATATAAAAAGTTACAGTACCCATATTTTCATAGACTACAACTTTCTTTCATTTGTATAGAGGAAATACAAACCTTGGAAATTTGCAGGCTGCTTTTTTTCTCTAGATACAGAAGGCTTCCTGGCAACTTCACGCTGCTTTGGAATGGACTCCAAGATTTGTTGGAACATTTTCATGTCATGGTAACTCAGACGAATATTTAATTGGTGCATAACCACCTATGTAAAATAAAATAGTAAGTTAAAAAGTACACATATTTACACTTTCAATTACAATAACATCTTTGGTCTACAAAAGTATTTTATTGTGAATAATATGTCAGTATCAAATGACTTACCTCAACGGTATGCTGCACTGCCATTGACACATTGGATATGTCCACTGGCTGATTTTGCCCTAATCTGTCATTGACTTCAATGTTGATGGTGACAGGGTCAATAATGGAGAGAGCAGTATCATCCTCCAGGCCTAATATACATGAGTACAGCTCACACTGGTTCAAGTTGCATGACAGAGGGCGTTCTTGGTGCTGTGGTCGATAACTGATGACTGCTGTACTCTACAAAAAAAGAAATGTCCCCATCACATTAAATTATCTTTTTCTACTACACTTTTTAACAAAATCAGCAAGGCTATAAAAACATTTTTTAAAAAAGGACTACCTACAAAAAAATATAAAAATCAGACAGTTCATTCCCCAACCTACTGATCCCACCTACCCTTAATATGACAGCGCTCGTATCCCACACAGCTGTGTTCTCCAATACCACAAGCTCTGAGTCTGTGATGTTCAGCTTCAGTTCAAAGGGAACTTTGTGCTGTTCTTGGATGAGAGCATGCTTGGTCATGACACCTGTTGACTCAACCATGGGGTTCAGTCTTGGTGTGGCAGACCTGTGACTGAACTCCCTATGCAGCCCCAAGGGAGGGGATTGTGAGCGAGGGGACTGTGGCTGTGGAGACTGAGGTTGTGGGGACTGCCCCTGAGGTGATCTAAGGATAGGAGTATGAATAGGGGAAAACATGAGAGGAGTGGCTGCATAACTGTGGTGCTCTGAGGCTCCTGGGCTGCTGCATGACGTACCACTACCTGCAACAGTTCAGCATTGTATCAGTTCAACAGTAATTTCATTATTTCTTTCAATAAAAAAATAAATCACTTTCAATGACATATATAAAACTATAAAACTTGTATGACAAGTTCTCCACACCTGCAAGAACTGGGTCATCTGGCATCTTGTAGATGAAGTCCAGCACTTCCATCCACCAGTCCAAAATTCCCATTAGCCTCATGTTATTCAGAAGAATGGTAAATCTTGTAACATCTTTTGTTGATCTGGGGAAGTCATAATGGAATTAAGGACACTTATCTTTACTGCATTTAGCATTTAAAAAGGCTAGTAATAGCTTATCTTTACTATGTTTAACATTTAAAAAGGAGCAAATTAGGAAAAAACATAACTCTCAAAATACTTATTGAGAAAAAATGTATACATATAAAACATAATAATATACAAAAATATCAATAATGAAACATCCTACAACTTAATCCAAAATAGGCATTACCTATAATGAACTTCAGCCTGCAATTGGCTATCATTTTTTGCACTTTTTAAAGGTGTGGGCTGCAAAATGTTTGTGAAGATATTTGATCTTTTATTCACCGGGAAGTCTGAAAAGGGAAAAAGAAATAGACATACTTATAGAATTATATACAAACATGAAGTATAGAGAAATATTTCAAGATACGCTCTATGACTTAAATACACACACACACACACAGGTGACAACAGACAAAAGCATTAGTAAAATTTAATACATTACGGATAAAACAACTCTCAGTATCAGTATCTGACACTAAAACACAACTGCAATAACCAAGTGACTGTTAACCAATATCCCCTCATCCCATGCTATTAGATTCCCAATACATTTGCAATTAACAAAATCCCAAAGACAAACTGGCAAAATCTATGACTCTCAACTAACTCTCAAATCTTGTGTCACTGATTAGGATTTCCTGAGACACTAGATCCACATCTTTGGTCTGATCCGAAAAGCTCTCAAAGGTTAGCCTTGAGCTGATGAAATTGACACAGGCGAGGGGCTTGGTCTCTTGCACGCTCTCTTCTTCGAGATTCTCCAACTCAAGGGTAACGTTGTCCAAATTGAGAATGATTGTGAGGGAGGTCCACACTGACCCTAGGTCAAACCAGGTCTAGAGAAGTAATGGTGCTTCAGTTAATATATGGTACACACATTCCATTCTATTTCTATAAATTCAAAACTATTTCTTTTAATATGTGATACATATGGAACTGTATTTCATTTATTTCAATGATGGCACCTCAAAATTATGCTTACCTGTTGTGGCTGTGTTTGATAGAGGTATATCGGAGGAGGAGAAGGCAAAGGCTCCCCAAAGTTGTACATAAGCAATCCACGGATAAACTTGTACTCTGCTGTGTGGATGGTGGCATGGACCTTTTTGACTGTGCCATGAATACTCATATCCGGCACTAGAAAGAGTAAGAGGCATCATTTACTGACATCTATATTAGTCTGGTATTCCTAATGCTTCTGATAAACTGTAGCATACATATTTATCAAACTTTACAGAAACAATTTTCCTATTTGAATACAATACATTAACTCAAAATCCTCTGCCTAAAATGAACATCAACATATCATAACATTTAAATTAAAATACCCACACCCACCCACCCACATATCCACACACCCACACCTATGTACATTCACACACACACACACACACACACACACACACACACACACATACACATACACATACACATACACATACACATACACATACACATACACATACACATACACATACACATACACATACACATACACATACACATACACACACATACACATACACAACATACACATACACATACACACACACACACACACACACACACACACACACACACACACACACACACACACACACACACACACACACACTCACACTCACACTGTCTGTTTGTCTATAGATAGATATATAGACAGAGATATAGACAGACAGATAGGTAGATTTATATATATATATATATATATATCTATATAAATATATGTATGTATGTATGTATGTATGTATGTATGTATGTATGTATGTATGTATGTATGTATGTATGTATGTATGTATGTATGTATGTACATCTGTATGTATGTACATCTGTATGTATGTACATCTGTATGTATGTACATCTGTATGTATGTACATCTGTATGTATGTACATCTGTATGTATGTACATCTGTATGTATGTACATCTGTATGTATGTACATCTGTATGTATGTACATCTGTATGTATGTACATCTGTATGTATGTACATCTGTATGTATGTACATCTGTATGTATGTACATCTGTATGTATGTACATCTGTATGTATGTACATCTGTATGTATGTACATCTGTATGTATGTACATCTGTATGTATGTACATCTGTATGTATGTACATCTGCCTGCCTGTCTGCCTGCCTGCCTGCCTGCCTGCCTGCCTGCCTGCCTGCCTGCCTGCCTGCCTGCCTGCCTGCCTGCCTGCCTGCCTGCCTGCCTGCCTGCCTGCCTGCCTGCCTGCCTATAGACAGGTAGATAGATAGACAGATAGGCAGATTGACAGAGATATACATAGACAGATTGATAGATATAAGATTATAAAACATCTAACGTTTTTCATCTCACGTCAATGCACTAGAGCTAAAACCCCAAACCAAAGCCCGAACACAGAATCACCGACATACCTGCATGACTGATGGCAGTGTCCAGGTTCCTCTCCACCTGCAGCTTGATCGCACATTTCTCCTGGAGCAGCGACTTCCCTTGTCGTACAACACAGTAAGCCCTAAACATCCACTCGACACTGTCCTCTGTCACCCTGCCTCCAACTTCCTTCTCGTTCCCCTTCGTCGTTTTGGCCTCATCTTTTGAACGTGCTTTTTGCTGACTGTACTTGGATCGTGTGGCTCTTGTGCTTGTGTAGAGGTCCATGTTCACTAGGTCTATGTACATGACATCAAGTAGGCACTTGTGGGAGGCACTTACTGCTAGCGCCTGCTGTCTCAGGTCACCCTCCATATCCGAGTCACTGAGGTAGGACAGGTTTGGGTCCCGGTGTCTACTGTGGGACCGGGATCTTGAATCACCAGACCAATGAAGAAAATATAAGATGCCTTCTTAGTATTCATGTCATTGATAAAAAAAAAGAGGTCACATGCATTTAGAAAGCTTGTTTGTGTACATATATAGTAAATGTCTACTCGAATATAAAACTCAATGTAAATATCAAAAACTATTCCTGTCTCTAATCAGAATCCATGAATCCCATAATCATCATCTACAACTCTTAAACAAAATGGAAATATCAACTTCCGTCTACCTTGAGCGTCCAGCTGCACCACTTGGATAAGGAGACACAAATTTTTCCTCTAGGCTCTGCCGTTGTACCTGATGAGGAGACCAAATTCATTATCCATTAGTTTGTGTCACTTAAAATCTTGACAAAAATTACCTTCAAAAGGTATTATTTGCAAAATACAATAACTCACCTGACTTATGGTTCCCTTTGAACCTGCCCAGAGGAACTTGTTGGTTATGGTCAAGCTTCCTAGTTCTGCTACCAGAAGGGTCTCTGATCGACTGGACATGGGGATGAATATAACAGGAGAGCCTGCAGTGATGTCCAGTGATACACGTGAACCTCTGCTAAAATCTGATACCTGTTATTGATCAAAATAAGATGTGTGAAATTAACATAGCATATTCTTTTGCATCAAATTCAAATATGACTATAATAACTACTGTCTAATCAAACTATAAAAACTGACAATGTTGTACAACTATATCCTAATTTACAACAATCAGACTTCCAACCCTCTGTTTCTACTTAGTATATAATCATAACCAAAAGTAAACACTAAGGAGTTTAATTACCTTTAATCCAGCACTAGTAGCTCTCCATCTTGACACAATATCTCTTAATTGATTAAACTCCTGTACAAATTGAGTAAGTTCTGAGGCAAAGCGATGCGTGTGCAGGTACATCACAGAAGACATTTTCAGTTTCATGCGAATATCACATTCCCTCAGCATCTCAGGATCATCATGCCCATACCTGCAAAAAATTAAATTTTGAAATCTCATTCTGAAATTGGAATAAAGGAATCTGTATTCTACAACACTTTGGGAAGCTTCTCTTTTTATAATTCAAAAATCTTGGTCAAACAGATTTTTTCTAAAATACCAATACAATTAACACAACAAACAAAAGATTTATCTATGTTGGGTGACATTCAATATGATAATCATAAGCTATTCCCTCTATTTTTAACCTATGTGTGCAGGTGGCAAGACTACAATGCCATGCCCACTGTAATAAAATTTTATCTATTTTCTTTGTACATAGATGGCTCTACAAGTGTTGAGTCACCAATGAGTTAGCTATTAGTTTTATTTATCTCATTTGTTTACCCTTTTCCTTTAGTTTTTGAAAGCTTCACTTTTATTATTTTATTGTCTATAATGTTATTAACATTTTAATAACAATGTAATAATCATCATATCAATAGGAATGATATCAATGTCAATATCAATAGTACTGGAAAAAAAAAACACATTTTCCCACCAATTCAAGGAATGGGGAAATCAGGATCGGCCATTCAGGCCAGCTGATAGACTCCTTGCTGCTAAGCACATGTGGAGCCATTTGAATGTAACAAAACTCACTAAAATCTAAAGGGGACAGTACATAAACCTGCTGACATTGGGTTAAATACAAGGATAAATTTTATCTTCATTCAATATCACTACAATCATGACGCACTCATCTCACAAGTCTACCAATAACTTTCTAATCATTATAGAACACAAAAATAAGATACTTAATAGATGCATCATTTCCTTCCCCTCTGCATTCTAAATCAGCATAAATATGCAAGAGCCTGAGAACTTACTTGAACACCTGGAACGTCATGGCCTCTGAGCCGGTGGTGATGAACTTTTCCCGGTAAAGATGACCATGGCTTGTGCAGTCCACCAGAGAGAGGGACCCTAGTCGCCCAGTAAGAGTCAGATTTCCCTCAGATCCCACAGACCGCACCAGAACCTGCGAGATGCTTGCCTGGGCTAGCTCACATTCGGGCTTGTTCAAGATTAGGGTGAGGGATCGCACCTGTACCTCCATGATAGTGTTCAGTTCATCCATGCCTAGAAGATTATGTGGGAATATGGTGGGTTAAAATACCGTAATATCTTATAATGGTCACATGATACCAGGTAAGAATAATTTTTGTTAAAACTTTATTTTCTGTGGGGAGGATGCCTTGACAACTATGCACTTTGGGAGGTAACATAGCAATTAAAGTTTGATGTGTCATAGCTCACTTTAGTGACAAAATTAGCATTATTCTGAGGGGAAAAAATCTAAAAATGCAACACATTAAAACTAAAAATGAAACCCAAAAAGACTCTAATTCAGCATATATCACTTTACCCTTATGCGAGGATGACAGCGAAGTATCAGGAGTGACTTTTCCATCCTTCTTGGAAGGAGAGCCATCCTCTTGATCAGTGCTAAAGAAATCTAACACCATAACCCAAGAAGGAATGTTGATGACAGTGTTCAGGCTGTTGAAATCTACATCAATAAAGCGATTTGTCTGGAGAAAAAGAGGAAAATGTACTAGGTAACATGATTCAAAGTTTAACTAACAGAAAAAATTAAGAATATCGCATATCTTTCACCTCCAATAGCACCATTAATTTTTCTAGAGCTGCATATTTCTAGTTACAATAATAGCCAATAATTACATTACACAGTTTCACACTATGTACTAAACTCATGTTACCCACCTTTTACTTTAATTTTTTTCACCTTTTTATAAGGAAGAAGGGTTAAACATCTATGAGTTCTATAAGGAATACAAAACACTAAATCATACTTACACCATCATATTTGCTATGGAACTCAGGGCACTTTTTGTCAATAGTAGAGATGGTGATGGTTACAAGTGTGGTGTCTGGCCTAAGGGTCTCCTCCTCCCCCTCACCTGGGGTAGGTGAAGGTGGGGGGGTACTGGGGCTCATGGAGGTCTTGCCTCCTGGCTTGATGCTTGTTCGTGGGCTCTGTGATGACAAGCCTTCTCCAAAGAGGTAGGAAGATAGTAAATAGAACGTGTGTTTCCTTTGATATGAGCTACTTTCAAATTCATGAAAATATTTTAGTAACATGAAATCTAACTTTGTTTTTTCTTTTCTCATAATGCAAGTCATTAATCAAAAGTTAACAACATACAATACAACCAAGAGCAAAGCAGTCAAACACACTAAATCCTTGGCCTATCAGAGTTATATACATACACATCTGTGAAAAAGTGGCATTGCAGCTGCCAAGGCCAGATGTATACATCCAAGATTTGTAAAAATCATCACATTATTTTTTATCATAACATAGATTGCTAGACATTTCTGGCTACACCAGTCTGTAGTAGTGCCACTAGGCTACCCCACCTTCCAAAGACAAAACAACTTACAGATGTACTAGTTTTCCACTCACCCACCTGGTAACACTATGCTTGCCTGGTATAATTCCAATATCAGTCTATTTAAAAAATATGAGAGAAAAGAAATCCCTAGTAGTAGAAGAGTGGTAAAGGGTTCTGATCTGCTAGCACCCCACAAGTTAACTGTTTCATTTTGAACATCCCCATCAAAGAAAAGAGGACATCAGTTAAAATGAATCCAAAGGATGTTGCTAACCTCAAATTCATCTGGGAGGAGATATAATTCATAAAGATAAACAGAAGTCTCTGGAGTAACAATTCTTTCAAGTCGGTATTCTAGCTTAAGGTGGGATATTACCCAGGCCACCCAGGATAATCAGGCATCTGCCAGACTGACCCAACTACAAAATGGGAAACTCTAGTTTACTACAATGATGCTGCATAGTCATCAATATACACAAAGATTAGCAAATGGAAGTGATGAGTTTGAATAATGACTCAGCACCAAACTCACTTTCTAAATGCCTCCTTGGTATAGGCTTCTGAGCTGCCTTGAAAAATGGCTTTTCCATCTTCAGTTTGTCAGGTAATGAAGACGAGGTGAAGCAGACCGGATGGTGAGGGTAGCGTTCGGGACAGGAGGTTGATATGAATTCAGGAACATGGTACTCCTTCAGGAAATGCATGTGGGGATGGTGACCTGGATGCAGATGCATCCCGTAAGGAGCTGGGCCATCTGGCGACTGCATTGGCAGTGTGTCCGACTTCATGAGGAACCTGTGCTGTGCATTCGTGTCCAGCTGCTGCAGGTCTTCCATCATCAGTGAGCGAAGGGTTACCTGTGGGTGAAAATTGAACCAATTCATGTCTGCCCAAATAAATCATGAAACTTATTAATGTTGATGGATGTAGGTTTTTAACCCAATGGCGACGGGTCACGGCTATCGCCGTCATAACAATACGCACGATGTGAGGCGTGCGGCTGTCCGCAGCGGCGCCGCGCCAAAACGCCCCCCGAGGCAATGATTCGGCTTGATGTACCGATATCACGCGCTCAGAGTCGGCGCGCTGCCCCCATTCGCCAGAGCGTAGAGTTTTTTTTAATTTGCTATACCCGGCGCCATTGGGTTAAATGTCACCAAAAAAAAATAGAAGAAATACCTGTGTCCGTGTCTTGTATGCTTCACAAGACTCATATGAGGCTTTTATCTCTTCAAGAAGTAAATTGACAAGTGGTTTTTCCTTCTCACCTACATCTCCACGCAGCTCAACACACATACTAGGCACAGAGAAGGATCCTGAAGAGGAAGTTGATAATTTCATCAAATGGATCTTTTTTATAACTGTTTCCAAGACAAATGCTACCTGATGTTACTTTTTAAAAAGATACTTTTCAATACTGTTGCAAGTATTCCTTTTATTTCACATGATTAACCAACCACCATTAAATGAGACAATGCAGCTAATTAAAATATTGTATAGTTCACTTGCCTTTCACTGATATGGATGAGACCTCAATCTCCCTACGTTTTACACTTTCTCTCCTCTGTGAATATGATTCTGATGTCACTGTCCCTGGTATTTCTTCATGGATAGAATCTGCATGTGAAAAAAATACAATTCATTAACCTGACCCATTAGAAGTATCCTTAGATTTTTTTTTTTGTTTAGCACTAATTATAGCATTTCAAAAAAATACATACATATATATACATATACAAGTACAACAATAAACTCCATTATCAATTATAATCCTTTCTCTGTTGACATGTACACAAATCCACTTCTCTTAATTGCCATGACAAACTTCACAACTAACCCAAAGTTTGTCCATCTGTTGTCTGGGTATCAGCCTCCACAGATAAGTTGGACAAGGTCTTCATAACTTGTCTATACTGCTGGCGTGACACACTGATCTTTAGTGGTGTCACAATGCCTCCATCAATCTGTTCAAAGCCACATGAAATTTTACTCAGATTGTTAAAAAACCTTTACTATAAAATCTCACATGACAATACAATCTAACCAAATACACACTACTCTATCATTCACCAAGTTCCCACACCTGTAAGGAGTCTCGAGAAGCAGCCGGGTATAAATCCACAAAGATGTCATTGGGAAAGTAAAGCCCAGAATCATGATCAGGCATAAGAGCAGCTGCTAGCTCATGCCTCACTCGCAGTTCAATGGTAGTGCTGTGCAAGATGGGTCTGCCATGGTCGCGACAACTGTACAGGTCTTCAGCACACATCAAAGTGGTTGAAAGAGGGCTGTGGAAAACAAGATTTACATGACAATATCTGTTAAAATATTATGTTTCTGAAGGCTGCTTTCACTATCTACTTGGATACATCAAGAAAAAAAATTATAACACTGATTCATCAGTATCATACATTCTTGATAGTAAAATTACTTCAACTACCTTATATGAACTCTAATTGATATCAAATACAAAGGAATTTACACCTACTTCTTTTTTATTATTCCTTGATTTCTACCAAGCAAATACCAAAAAATGTAAATTATATAGCTCATGGTTTTGTAAGGCTTGCCAGGTATAATATATATATCCCTCCTTGCCTAAAAGAATTTGATAATGATTTTCCAATTGTTGCCAAAACCCACCTCTACCATGAATCTTACACATAAAAAAAACCAAAAAAAAAAACAAGGAATCCTCTCTGATTTCAGAAGTAACACAATTTTTCCCTTCTTTCCCTGACAATAAACTAAAGAACAAAATTTAATCGAGTGTAATAAAAAATATAACTTACTAAAGACACTTCAAGACCTCAACATTTAAAATGGTCTGTCAATGCATCATAACCCTGACATCATGACTGCAAAATAACCAATAGAAGCATGGCTAAAGCTGTTAGTAATAACACAAGGAAAATTATGAGGAATTTTCCACACACTTGGAAAAAATGTCACAATTCTGATTCTGAAAATAATCGCATGGTTTAATCTATTACCATTTCAAAAACTGTTTTATGCTATAGAAATAAAACAATGATCCCAACTTTGCCCAAATACAAAAAGGACTTTGTCCATGAAGGCAGAGAATAAGGAAGATGGAAAAGCCACACACACACACACAAGCACTTTAGTAATACACCCCGAGAGGGTATGTAACAGCATCTGAAATACATGTCTGAAAAGAGGTAAACTGTCCTGTAAAACAAAGTTTTCTTTTATATGCAAATCATGAAATAATAACAACATGCTAGCAAATACATCACAGAATATCGAGTAACAATAAAAATTTTGTTACAAAGTACAAACAGATGATCAATCCAAATAATGATATGTATTTCATAAGCCTAATCCACAAACAATCACCTAAATTCAATAGAATTACACAAGTGCCTCACATCAATTAACGGTGAACAACTACATATATACAAAAGAGACAGTACGCAAATTACGCAAAAATATTCTGGCACCAACGATAGAGAAAATCTTTGGAGGCTTCATAACAGGAAAACAGACAAGCGATAAGACATAGTACAGAAAGCTCAAGA